>NC_134689.1:78649665-78949665 GCF_050947455.1 Rhinoderma darwinii
AATAAAAATTTAACTTTTTGGTCATAACGATCAGTGCTATGTATCAAGTAAAAAGGGTGAAGTTTGTAGTCCAAAGAACATAATCCCAACTGCGAAGCATGGGGGTGGCAGCGTCATGTTGTGGGGGTGTTTTTCTGGAAAATAGATGGCTTCATGAGGAGGGAGAATTATCTAGAAATACTGGTGCAACACCTCAAGGCATCAGCCAGAAAGTTATGAAAATTTGTGGACTGAACTGAAAAAACATGTCCGAGTAATGAGGCCCACACCTGATTTACTTCAGTCCTGTGAAGAGTATTGTGCAAAAATAATTGGAACATTTGACTTAAATTAAAGGGGTTGTCCGGCCATGGACTGTTTTTTCTTACTTATGACCTATCCACAGGATAGGTCATAAGTCTATGATCGGTGGGGGTCCGACACCCGGACCCTGCACCGATCATCTGTTCCAGCTGTCTCTGAGCACCGGATGTTATATAGTGTTCAGTGCTGGAAGCAAATGGCTCTGTACATTGCAAAGCGGCTCTGCTGCAGTACTAAATCTCTGCTCCTATTCACTTCAATAGGAACAGAGATGCAGTACTGCAGCTCGGCCCCTATATTGTGACCAGAGCCATCTGCTTCCGGCACGGACATCTGGTGCCCAGGGGCAGCCAGAGCAGCTGATCGGTGCAATGTTAGGCCCCCATCGATCATCTTCTATTGATGACCTATCCTGTGGATAGGTCATCAGTATGAAAAGTTGGTCTGTGTCCGGACAACCCCTTTTGAGAAAATTAAAAGGCAATGCCACCAAACATTAACAAACTTTTGACCCATTGAAAACCTAACTGAGATCATAAATAGAACCTGACATAAAATTTGTCTCTTATTCTGAAAGTTTTTCATATGGAAATCAAGCACATACTCTAGTTTACCTAGCACAGGAAATGTATATTAGATTAAAATGTGTGGAGTTGGAAAGTTTTTTCAGCCTAAGGCCCTATTCACACGACAGGGATTCTCGGCCATGTGACACGGCCGCAGTAGAAACAATAGATACCAAATGGGGCTATTCACACGGCCAATTTTTTTGACTACCCGGTAAACCAGGCTGTCACAAAATGGAACATGCCCTATTTTGGGCTGTTCTCCCAGCCGCACGGCTCTCATAGAAGTCTATGGGACCGTGTACAGCCCAGCTGCCACTTGGATGTGATCCGAGTGATGGCCGCACTTTCTGCCATTCACTCGCTCTATTCTCCTCACTGTGCGAAGTGCATGTGAGGAGGAGGAGATTTTTTTGCTCCCTGTAGGAGCGAAATCCCTAATGCCCAGCTACAACGTTGCCAACACTGTGGAGGCGATTCCTCTCCAGGAGAAGTCCCTGACGTCACTGTCCATATATGGACCGTGACGTCAAGGACTTCTCCTGGAATGGTCCACTACTACTGAAGCGGAATTGCAGGCACTGTGGTTGGTGATTCCGCTCCGGGAGAAAACACTCTCCATTTATGGTACAGTGAAGTCAGGGACTTCTCCTGGAGCGGTTCCCTGCAGTGGCGTGATCTGAAGGAAAGGGGGGTGCCATCTACGGGGGTGCTATGTACAAGGAAACTGTGTGGCACTACTCAGGGGGGGGGGCTGTGTGACACTACCTACAGGGGGCTGTGTGGCACTATCTATAGGGGGCTATGGCATTATTTACAGGGGGCTGTGTGGCATCTACAAAGGACAGTGTGTGGCATTATCTACAGGGGGCTGTGTGGCATTATCTACAGGGGGGGCTGTGTGGCATTATCTACAGGGGGGGCTGTGTGGCATGTACAGAGGGACAATGTGTGGCATTAGCTACAGGGGGGTTGTGTGGCACTATCTACAGGGGGGTTGTGTGGCACTATCTACAGGGGGGTTGTGTGGCACTATCTACAGGGGCGCTGTGTGGCACTATCTACAGGTGGGCTGTGGCACGATCTACAGGGGGCAGTGTGTGGCAGTATCTACAGGGGACAGTGTGTGGCATTCTCTACAGGGAGCTGTGTGGCATTATCTACAGGGGAGCTGTGTGGTATTATCTACAGGGGGAAGTGTGTGGCAAAAAATGTACAAATGAAATTCATCCGTTTTTAACACGGACAAAGAAAAAAACTGCTGCAAAATGGGTCAAAATTGGCCGTTAAAAACGGAAACACGAGATGGAAATGGAACGGATGCAAAACGGCCGAGTAAAACGGACCAATACAGAAGTTTTTATCGGCCAACACTTGGACCCTGTCGTGTGAATGGAGCCTTTAGTGTATGTAAGTTTTAGCATGATTGGTGATTCTACACATCTTTATTGCTAGCGAATAGATCTACATAATAAAATGTACAATAATAAATGCTTTCAGGGAGATGTTAAACATCTAAACAGACAGAATGGTAAAGTGAGGGGTCCTAATGTTGAGATGGCAAGCACAAAGCAAGCTCTGCATTTTATTAGCGCCATATTTATCTGAGCATGGAACAACTGCCTTATTTAAGAAGCATTTTATAAACCTTGTTGTGTCACTCTTCACGTTGCACTGAGTAGTTTATTGAATGCGCCCAGATTATAGTGATTTTCTTTTGATGCATTGATTTGTTTTTAAACAAAAGTTGACTTTCTGAAGAATTTCTCTGGTTGACTTGTCAGAGGCGTTTCTGAAGTACAAAGACTTATTGAACAACATTATTCATACGCATTGGTTAAAATAACATCCTTTGCCAAATGTAAGTACAGTTAGGAATCGGGATAAGTTATGTGTAGGAACAAGTGTTTATACAAAAGCCAGAATCATGCGTGTATAGTTTTTGATAAGAGTATCATCCATTTTGCTAGTTAAACTCTAGCCTGACTACTACTCAATTTAACTTGTTTTATCATAGTTGTCATCTAGATCTATTTCTGAAATGCGTACTATACTTGGTGCAGGCAACCATATGCGTTGTATAATCCGTTATTCTGATCTGTTTTTAGATCAGAATAAGGATAAAAACAGATCAGTTAAAAATCCCATTGAAAGCAAAATAACGGATGCAAACGGATTACGATCCATTTGTATCCGTTTTACATTGACCACAATGATAAAAATAACCCATCCGTTTTTCTGAACGGAATAAAAGTCCTGTACTCTGCACATTATCTGTCAAATGCAAACGGATGCAATTAAAAAGGCCATTGTTTTCAATGGGATTTTTAACGGATTCGTTTTTATACTTATTTTAAGAACGGATCAGAGTTACGGATCATACAACGCAAACTATACTACGTGAACTTGACCTTATTGTTTATTCTCTCAATGAAGTTACAGCAAATATTTGTTGAAAGATATATATTTAATTCCCCCTGGTTGCCATAGGCATAATGTATTTTTACTAAAAACCTAATACCCAATTTCCACTGTCAAAGTATGTGTGTGTGTGTGTGTGTCTACTTCTCTGATTTTACGGGCCGTGCTCCCATACTTTGTATGGGAGCACGGCATGAAAATTCAGCCCACGGGTGTTGGCAGCCAGCCGTGCCCGCAATCGTACTCCGTACTCAGTAGTTACTGATTTGCCTCCATGTGCCTGTATTGTCACTGGGTAGATGATGCTATTCAGCGAGTCAAGAACATTCTTAGGCCTGATTCACACGAGCGTATTTCACATCAGTGTTACTCGCGTTAAAACAATGGACGTCACACGGTCCTATGCAATTCAATAGGGCCATTCAGACATTGTGTTTTTCACGTAGTGTCTGTCTGCTGTGTGAAACTTACTGCATGTCCTATTCTTGTGCGTTTTTTGCGTATCACACACAAATTGAAGTCCATGTTTGTGTGAAAATCACGGACAGCACACGGACGCACATCAGTGGGCTGTACGTGATTCACGCAACAGTTGTTAAAGAAATGAGAAAAAGAAAACCACCTCCTTCAGGTATATTTGCTGACGTAAAAAACGCATGACATATGCGTGTAAAAAACAGACGCGCACCGTACGCGGATGTCACACGGAACTGCAACGCAATAATAATGCTGCGTTTTTTACGCGTGCAAAACTGATACGTTTGTGTGAATTAGGCCTTATACTGCAGTTAGAAGTTAAAAAAAAGTTAAACTCCTCTCTTATTAAGGCCAGCGTTAACTGCAGTTCACCCGACTTCATAAACTTCTATGCACACTGCAGTTCATATAAAGGTGTTTCAGATAAGACGTTTCTTTGATACATTGCGCTGCTGAGAAAATCTGGTTCCTAGATCCCCAACTGATATAACTAAGGAAGTTTCATCTCGCCACATATTTTCCAATATGGCGGCCACTTCAGGGGAAATGTAGCATTACATGGTGTCTATTCGAATGAATCTACAGCCAAATTGTACATGGCCTGGTCCATGTCACCCAGAGGATGGGCTCCCCACTCGCTAATAGAGAGTGATTCGAGTGGTTGACCACCCACTGGGACATCCATATGCCCTAAAAAGTCTGCTCCGCTGGAATTGCTAGCCATTGTCATAATATATTTAACAATTGTCTAGCAAATGTAAAGGAATATATAAAAACAACTGTTCGTAGGAAGTTGAAAACTTCTTTAACCCCTTTACGACGAAGGATGGATATATCTGTCCTATACAAGAGCTAGTTCTGGCATAAGGGCGGATATATCCATCCTCTGATCGCGTGGGTACTGCCACTCTATCCACGTGATCAGAAGCAGGAGCACGGGTGTTATACACAGCCTGGCTCCTGCCCCAACTGCCGGAATCGAAGCGCTCTCCAATTCCGGAAGTTTAACCCATTAGATGCGCTGTCAATAGCGACAGCGGCATCTAATGTGTTTGACAGAGGAAGCTCCCTGTCACCCCATCGGCGCCCCCGAATAGAAATCGTGGGGTGCAGTTGGGTTTCCTTGGCAGCCAGGGGCCTAACAAAGGCCCCCAGATCTGTCTTCAGGAACTGCCTATTAGGCCATGCCAGAGGCATTTCCCCAAAAAGCGGTTTTATTTAGTAAGTGGCAAAAAAGTAACACATACACATGTATGGTATCGCCACGATCGTAATGACACAAACACATTAATTAAACTGCCAGAAGAACAGCGTCCAAAAAAAAAAACGCAAAAAACATCTGCAAAATTATTTTTGTCCCAGTCCCCCCATAAAACATAAATTTGATAATTTGGTATCGGTTACCTCTAGCTCCTTCACCATTTCATAATTTCCTGTTGTTTTCTTGTGGCTCAGTTGAACCATTAAAATCAAAGTTTGTACAGCCCAGAATGCTAATTTGTCCCTCCTTCCTAAATGATGGCTAGGGCACCGGGATTACTGGACACCAAGTAGTCCACATGAAGATGTAGTAGAATGATGATGATCTCCTGTGATATATATATATATATATATATATATATATATATATTTACTTACAGCCCACATTGAGTTAATTAACAAAATACCCATGACCTTGTTATTTATCAACAATGTCCTATGTTCTTTCCTCATTGTTAGGCCACTGGGGACTCCTCTGGTAAAAAAAGAGGACAAAGTGTCTTTGACTGGCATATAAATATAAGTACGTTTTCGATGACAATGGGAGGAGGAGATGATATGATACTCCAGGCACATACACAAATGTTCTATCTATCCAGGACATCGGAGTAATTTGACCAGTTTAATATCATGTTAAGGTTTTACTTCACATTGAAGAGAAAATTGAGCATGTTAAACACAATACGCTTTGTTAGGAATTACCTGGTCATATTTGCATCTTAGATGCTTAATCCTAGCTAGTCTCTAAGATTTACAGCGTACATTCCTCACTTTAAAGCCCCCCTTAAATCCTGACTTTCCTATAATTCATCATAATATTTTTCATTTCATTCAAATGAATTTACCCTAGTGTAATACCGTAATTGGCTCAGTATAAAATAAATAAAAATGAATATATGTGCGTGTGTGTGTGTGTATATATATATATATATATATATATATATATATATATATATATATATATATATATATATATATATATAATGTTGTGTCAAATCGGGGTAAGTTGGCTCACAGAATCGCCATCTCCAGGGTCAAGATGGTTGGCACACTTAAGAATTTTCACTCCAACACAGTGGATTCGGTTTAAAACTGGCCGCTACCAGCTTTATTGTCATCATAAATGAAAGGCGATTTTACAAAACAGTTCAAAATAAACCCTAGGCCGTCCCTCCTCTAACTAAACATATAGCTTCCCTAGCCTATCAGGGTGAAAGGCCTTCTGCCCAGCACCACACAACAAACGTGTTCTTACCAGAAGTTCTGACTCCCACAGGCTGGCAATGCCTGTCTTTCTAAGACTGGGAGCATTGTGTGAATAGATCACACATTTCTTAACCCTTTCAGTACCAAGGGTCATCGATGCCAAAATGACAAGCCCCATTTTCAAATCTGACATGTCAGTTTATGTGGTAATAACTCTGGAATACTTCTGCCTATCCAAGCGATTCAGAGATTGTTTTCTCGTGACATATTGTACTTTATGTTAACGGAAAAATTTGGTCAATAAATTCATAGTTTATTTGTGAAAAACACCAAAATTTCATGAAAATGTGCACAAATTATAATTTTTCTAATTTTAAATGTAATCTACTTATAAAACAGATAGTAATACCACACAAAATTGTTGCTAATTAACATCCCCCATATGTCTACTTTATATTTGCATTGTTTTTTTTAACATTTTATTTTTCTAGGATGTTACAAGGCTTAGAACTTTAGCAGCAATTTCTCACATTTTCAAGAAAATTTCAAAAAGCTATTTTGTCAAGGACCAGTTCAGTTCTGAAGTGGCTTTAAGGGCCTTATGTACTAGATAGACCCCACATTTGTAAATCATCTTCTCCCGATTACGGAAATACTCCATATGTGGTAAAATAAAAACTGCTGTTTGGACCCACAGCAGGGTGCAGAAGGGAAGGAGTGCCATTTGGATTTTGGAACGCAGATTTTGCTGGATTGGTTTTCAGTGCCATGTCGCGTATGCAACACCCTGGAGGGACCAAAACAGTGGAAACACTCCAAAAGTGATCCCATTTGGGAAACTACACCCCTCAAGGAATTTTTCTAGGTGTATAGCTAGCATTTTGACACCACAGGTTTTTTGCAGAATTTAATGGATAATGAATATCAACATTTTTGTCCACTAAAATGTAAAATTTTTTCATTTTCACAAGGGATAAAGGGGAAAAAGCACCCCAACATTTGTAACTCAAACGCTCCCGAGTACGACAATACCCCACGTGTGGTCATAATTGTTTTTTTTATTCGAAATAGGACTGATCCTTTTTTGCTTTTCCGTTTTAGTTTTTCACTCCCCGCCTTCCAAACGGCATAACTTTTTTATTTTTCCGTCAATAGAGCGGTGTGAGGGCCTATTTTTGGGGGGAAGAGTTGTAGTTTCTATTGACACCATTTAAAGTACCATATAATGTACTGGGAAACCGATAATAAAATTCTTTGTGGGGTGAAATTATAAAAAACTGCGCTTCCTCTATTGTTTTTTGGGTTTAGTTTTTACCGCTTTCACCTTGCGGTAAAAGACAACTTAACTTTATTTTGCGTCTCAATATGATTACGGTGATACCAAATGTATATAGTTTTTTTTCATATTTTACTACTTTTACAAAGAATAAACGATTTGTTAAAAAAAAAATAAAAAAATTTTGGGTCGATTTGAGTGGTGTGACGGCTTATTTTTGGCGGGACGAGCTGTAGCTTTTATTGGTACCAGTTTTTTGGTACATACAACTTTTTGATCACTTTTTGTTACATTTTATTTAGAGCTAAGGTGACCAAAAAACTGATTTTTGGCGGTTTAAATTCTTTTTCTTACGTCGTTCATGCGCTATAAATGACAGTTTTACTTTATTCTGCGTGTCGGTACAATTACGGCGATACCATATGTATATAGTTTTTATGTTTTGCAATGTTTGCGTAATAAAATCACTGGTTTATAAAATGAATTTATTTTTTGTGTCCCCATATTCTGAGAGCCATAACATCTTTTTAGTTTTGCTTTGACAAGGCTGTGTAAGGGCTGTGTGGTTTTTATTGGTACTATTTTGGGGTGCATGCCACTTTTTGATCACTTTTTATTCTATATTTTGGGAGGGGTGGTGACCAAAAAATAGCAATTCTGGCATTCTTTTTCATTTATTTTTTTTGCAGTGTTCACCGTGCGGGAAAAATAACATTATAGTTTGAGTCGTTACGAAAGTGGCGATACCAAATATGTGTACTGTTTTTAAACATTTTCATTTTTTTTCCTATAATAAAAGACTTATAGGAAAAAAAATAATTTTATTTACTTTTGTAAAACATTTTTATTAACTTTTTTTAACTTTTCTTTTTTACTTTTTACACTTTACCTGCAGCTCTGATTGCTGCTATAACACATTACACTACCTTGTAGTGTAATGTATTCCAACGTCACAGTCACTCTGACAGTAAGTTTATGAGGACCAGCCAGAGGCTCGTCCTCATGGGCTTCCAGACATGGCAGACCCGGAGGCCGTTGTCTGGCCTCCGGATTCCATCACAAAAATTGGCAACACCCACAATTGCATGGGGGCTGCCGATGTGCTACAAACCCCTAAATGTGGCGATCGCAATCGATCGCCGCATTTAAGGGGGTAATTTACAAAATCAGCAGCAATGAGCCGCTGATCGGCAACAGTGGAATGTCAGCTGTTGTTGTCCGCTGACCTCCCGGTACCCGATACACACTGTCACTGACAGTGCATCGGGAACGACAGTGTGCTTCCGTACATGGCAGACACGGAGGCCTGCGGTCGCCATGCTAACCATCGGCAAACCTTGCGATTTCTTTGTGAGGTCTGCTGATGTGATAGACACCGCTAAAATGCGGCGATTGCAATAGATCGCCGCATTTAAGGGGTTAATTGCCAAAATCAGCGGCAATGAGCCGCTGATCGGCAATAGTGGAGTGTCAGATGTCAGGGACAGCTGGCCTCCCGGTTTCTGGTGCACACTGTCGCCGATAGTGTGCACCGGGAACGGCACAGTAACTGTATGTGTAACTGTACGTCCTCGTGTGTTAAGGCACTGGCCACCAGGACGTACAGTTGCGTCATGGTGCGCCTAGGAGTTAAAGTTTTGTCTCCAAAACCGGCGTACCTTTGGACAATCGCACCATATATGCAGAGGGTCTCCCACACATCCACAATGTCTAAAGCAAGAGGATGAGGAAGAAGGGAACATCTTGGACAGTCTAGAGGGAACTAAATACCATCGTAAAAATACTTTATAATTGGCTTCAACCAGCAAAACGTTAATGGAGATTTTTGCAGTGCGTTCTGCCATATCGTGCCATTCCCTAACAGAAAAGGACGTACGTAAGTCCCTTTCCCACATAGACATAAATAATAGTTTATAAATACCCATAGCTGTATGTGAGGACATATCACACCTCCACAAAAAGGGAAGAATAACACTAAGTACAATTAGTACCTAGCAAAAATATATAAATCCTTTATTACAATGCTCATAAAAACATATTGGCCATCAGGACCTTAAATAAGACAAACTATTAAAATGCACTGATGTGGAGAACAATAAGGCTACTCAAAATAGCGTATACTCAACATGTAGAGTGATATATGATATAGTAACACAGTGGGTCACTCAAACAGACATGCTATAAATGTATGATACAGGGAAATACAAGCACCACAAATATGTTTCAAAAAAGCATGCCTAAACAAAAAACATGTCATGGACCCAAAAGAGTAAGAGAAGGGATCGTCACAAACACATTGGTATCAGTGTTGTATGTAGATGTATAGAAACCAGGAAATCACTTGGTGTATCAATGGTGATGGAAACGGAAACCTCTGGTTTCCGTTTGTGTCTGTTCAGGGTCCCGTTCTGACGGAAAGCTCCGGCGGAACGTCAGAACGGGACTCAAACGCAGATGTGAACAGAGCCTAACACAGAGAATGCCAGAAAACGTGCATAATTAAAGTGATAAATATGTCCCATTATATATCAAAAATAATAAAAATCGAATATGGTTACATGAATTCCATAAACTGGACTCCTGGTTTTCTCATTTCTAAGGTGGAAGAAGAAACAGAACTTGTTTGTTACAGGGTATTGGTGATAACTAAGGGTAAATTAAATCTTTCTTGAACAGAAGGAAGGTTAAAAAAAAGTTTGATAGATAAAACGTACGGAATATGACTTTGGATATACAGTTTGAGGAAAGTAAATGTACACTATCTGGCCAAAACAGGTGGACATCTGACCATCACACCTATGTGAACTTGTTGGACATTCCATTCCAAAATTATTGGCGTTGATATGGAGTTGGGCCCCCTTTTGTAGCTTTAACAACCTCCTACTCTTCTGGGAAAACTTTCTGCAAGATTTTTCAGTGTCTCTGGGGAAAATTATTCCCATTCATCCAGAAAGGCATTTATGAGGTCAGACACTGATATTGGGTGAGCAGGTCCGGCTCACAATCGGAGGTCCAATTTATACCAAAGGTGTTTAATGGGGTTGAGGTCAGGGTTCCTTTGACAATACATTTTTTTTTTACATATTTATAGTACATTAATGTACTAGGAGTAGTACTAATGTTTTATGTGTTTCATTTTGGTAGCAAAATGAATACTGAACTAATTCCGAGTTCCTCAATACCAAACTTGTCAAACCACGTCTTAATGGACCTCACTTTGTGCACAGGGGTACAGCCATACTGGAACCAGAAAGGGTCTTTCCTAAACTGTTGGCACAAAGTTGGAAGCATACAATTGTTTAACCCCTTCCCGACATTTGACGTATCCATATGCCAAAGTCGGGTAGGGGAAGTATGGAACGGGCTCACGGTGTGATCCCGCTCCATACGATGCCGGTGTTGGCTGTATGTTACAGCTGACACTTCAGAGTAATGAGCGGGTTCGCGCTCGAGCGCGATCCCGCTCGTTTAACTCGTTAAATGCCGTGGTCAATAGTGACCGCAGCATTTAAAATCGTTAGAAAGAGGGGGGCGACCCCCGCTAACAGCCCCCCGCGCCCCCCCGCAATGCAATTGCATGGTGGCGATGGTTACTATGGCTGCCCCCAGGTCCGCCATCTTTGTGCTCCTATTAAGCCCTGCCTCCTATTAAGCCCTGCCTCCTCCAGAATCACGATATACTGCAATACATTAGTATGGCACTTGTGGGCTTCTGTAGGGTCCTACTGTACCTCCTGTATGCTGCCGATTTTCATATGGAGTTTTTTTTTCAGCGGAATTACATATGGTGTATGAAGCATAGACTCGTGTACCTCTACACAGCCTCCTGCACATTTTGTGGAAATGTTGTATTTTAACTCGTCAATTATATTTTGTGAAGTTGCATCCTGAACAAAATATTGTATGCCAAGTTAGGGAGAATTGTGGTAACTGGACTCTTGCCTGCTGCTATCCTAAATGCAGTAATCATAGGTTTAGGGCTTTATGTTCTAAATTCTGGATCATCATATGTTCCTGGAGTTAATCACTGTACACTTTTTCTTTTACCCATATGAGTTTCCAGTTTCAAAATTACAGACGTAAAAAAAATCTTATGAAATTGTTTTCCCTCTTGGTATTTATATTCACTAATGTTTAAGTACAGTATGCATGAATGAGCATATTCTAAATAAATAGAAGCAATTCAGAAATGACCACGCCAGAGTTGAACATTGATTTGGATTTCAAGTACAGCGCATGTCAGATCCCCTTTGACTCTTCATTAACAACTCACCCAGACATCCTGTTTCCCTGTTGCTAATACCTGGCTCACTTTAAGGCCTGATTCACACGACCGTAGTGGTGTGCACGGCCGTGATTTGCAGCTCGGACGGCCGCTGAGTGTCACCCACGAGCCGCCCGCAAGTCGCGGGCCGTGCACATGGCCGCGTGCATTCATTTCTATGGGCCATGCACGGACCGTTGGAAACCACGGTCGTGTGCATGGGCCCATTGAAATGAATGGGGACACAATTCACCCGCAAAAATATGATCGTGTGTATGGGGCCTAACTAAAAGTCTGTCAGCAAAACACCAAAGCATTTTGAATTTTCACTTTAGAGTGTACATTAACTTTTCAAAATAAGTTGTCCTATCTGTGTACACGAGTAATAACACTATTTCTGGACATAATATGACTTGTATTCTGCATTTTTTTTTTTACCAGTTTCACTCTGTAGGCACTATCTTTAAAGGTTATGGAAACCTTTGGAGACTGTTTTAGTAAAAAAATCAAAACAAAATGTATTCTAGTTTTTTGTGCAACTTTGTAATTGTTTTTTTATTTATTTTTATAAACCTTTTGAGACACAGCTTCTATGTATACTGGATACATAGAAGCTGTATCTTGCACTGGAACCTGAATCTGTCTGGTCAGCGGGACTGACTGCTTCGGTGACAGCAGGTCCTACTTGTCTCTGACATGCAGGATCCATCTGTTATCAATCACATCTAAGTTAATTACTTAGATGTGATCGATAACAGGTGGATCCTGCGTATTAGAAATTGGGATATCACGATACCAGGATTTGGACTTCGATACCAATACTTTGTGTAGTATTGCTATTTCGATACCAAAACTATACTTTGCCAACAGTAAAATAAAAAAAAAAGTTCTTCCATTTTCTGATGTGAGGCGCGTGGTGTGATGAATTTTTAATGTGCCTCACATTAATAGTAATAAACCCCATCATATTTCTCAGTCATAATGGGTTAATGTGTAAGGTACATGATGGGGTTAACTACTATTAATGTGAGGCACATGGAGGTTAAATTAATCACACCACGTGCCTCACAATAAGTGAAATAAAGCAGTTTTTATTTTATTTTTTTACAGCGTACACATCATAAATAACGCAAAAAAATTGTTGTGCAGGTTATTACGGCCGCGCCAATACGAATGTGTATCTTTTATGTATTGGGACTTATTTTTTATTGTAAAAAAGATGTATGTGTATTTTTTTTAATTTAACATTACTTTGTTTTTACTTTATTTTTAAACTTTAATGTACTGGCATATATCTATATTCCAGTACATTAGCCTGTGTACGGATAGTACACAGGCAGTTGTTAGGACATACCTAAGTAACAACGGGAAATATGGTAATACAGCCCTGGGGTCCTTCAATGGACCCTGGGCTGTCTGGCCATATACGGTATGTCCCTTAATCGCGTCACAGGCATCCCCCCTTCTCATTTTCCCCTGAATGCTGCAGTCAGCTTTGATCGCAGCATTCAGGAGAATAGCGGCGGAGATGAGAGGATTCTATGATCTGTACCGTTATAGAGCGGGGTTGCGGCTGTGTAATACAGCCATTGCCCGCTCCTGACAGTAAGTGCGAGCGCAGTCAGCATGAGTTGATGCGGCCGGCGCTGCACTAATGAGCGGTGGGCGGTTCAGGCACTGAAGACAGAACATGGGGCTGTTTTGTAGTGCGCCCACCATGTTCGGTTTTCAGTGCCGCCGCTCATTAGTTAACTGCCGATCAGTTAACTCTTTCAGCACCCTGGACAGTGACTATCCCCTGACATCCCCTAGCAACGCTCCTGTAATTACGGGTGCACACACGTAGCCACCCGTAATAACGGGACCCCCATAGACTTCTATGGGCCTGCCCGTGCCGTAATTACGGCCTGAAATAGGACATGTCCCATATTTTTCAACGGCACGGGCACCTTTGCGTAAACAAACGGGAAGGTATCCGTGGCCAGTAGAAGTCTATGGGCCCGTAATCACGGGCCGTAATTACGGCCGCTTTTACGTTCGTGTGCATGAGGCCTTACTGCTATCATTCCTGCCATACACTGCTCACATAGGACGGCAGGATTCTCCTTTTCTACCTATCGCATATATGGAAACAGCAGTAATAAGCAGTGTAGCTGTGAATCCAGCACTAGGGTGAGATGGTACTCTTAGGGTATGTTCACACGCAGTGACCAAAAACTTCTGAAAATATAGACCTGATTTTAAGACGTTTTTTAACAACTCGATCGCGTTTTTGGGGACGTTTTTTTACAGCCGTTTTTGGAGATGTTTTTCAATGGAGTCAATGAAAAACGCCTACGAAAACATCCCAAGAAGTGTCCTGCACTTTTGACGAGCCGCCATTTTACACGCCGTATTTTGACAGCGACGCGTAAAATAAAGGTTCGTGGGAACAGAACATCGTAATTCCCATTGAAAGCAATGGGCAGATGTTTGTAGGCGTATTAGGGGTGTTTTTTCAGGCGTAATTCTAGGCGTAAAACGCCCAAATTACAACTGAAACCACTGCGTGTGAACATACCTTTACTATGAGCAACTGCAGCATCTATGTCTCTCTTTCTCTCTCAGGAGGGAAGGGTGGGGGAAGGAGCCTGAGAAGTGGAGAAAGAGGCATTTTTCTCTAGTAAGATATATTACAAAGTTGTTTTTTATATTCGCTAATACTATTGATTTATGCAAAGTTTATTCAAAGTGCAGTTCCTATTTAAGTTATGCTAGGACTACAATCACTCAACTAAAGAGAAAAGTTGTAGAACAAATAGCGCAACTTCATGCTTCTGCAACTTCTGATGGCACCAGAGTTGCAGCTGACTGCAACTTGGGTGCAACGCATCTCCGTCGTGCAATATTCTCATCCCGTTAATTTCAATGAGATGTGCGACTGTTCCATTGCTAACATTTAAAAAATTAATTGGCAGGGTAAAAAAAGCTGTGCGATCAAGTCACATGAAAGTTGTTCATTGGCAAATGTGATGCACAACTAGATATTGTAAAGTCGTCATATATTTTTTAGAATCAAGTTGTTTTTTTTATCAACTAAGCTGATTTTCTGCCTTATGAGTTGGTATTGTAGGGTTTCCGTGCCCAATAATATCATAATCACAGTCCGACTGTGTAATATTAATTCAGCAATGTTGGCTGGTACAGCTGCATAAACCATCCTTATAACATACGATATGTCAAAAACAGTGATTTTTCTTATCACTTTTGGTTATGATATTTTATGATAGATATGTTTTATAGTTTTACAGCAGAAGACAAAGACGTATTATTCCTTATATATGTTTAACCTTATTTAACTTGTAAACCTACTGTATGCATTTTATTTATGATTGTATTTTTTTACTTCTTTCAGAGACTTGGATAAAAATAATATTACAAGGATAAACAAGATGGATTTCGCTGGCCTGAAAAATCTTCGAGTACTGTAGGTTGCAAAAGAAAAGCTTCAAATAACATAACACCATGTGTAACTATGCTATGCTTTTTTTTTTATTATCTTTGTATGTTTATGTTTACAAACGGGAAAACAAAGAAAATATACAGTGTACTACAGCTATACCATTAACCCTTGTGGACACAGCTTATTTTTTTAAATTTGACGTGTTCCTTCATGTGGTAATAACTTTAGAATGCTTTTATTTTTCCAAGCGATTCTGAGTTTATTTTCTCATGACACATTGTACTTTATGTTAACCCTTTCACGACCAAGGACAAAAATGCACGTCCTGGTCGGCTGCTAGTTCCCGCACCAGGACGTGCATTTTCGTCCGCATTTCAAACTGTCACTCTGTGTAAACACAGAGTGACAGGCGCGCGCTGACAGCTGTTCTAGACAGCTGAGACATCAGTCTCGTCGGACAGCGGACCATCGCCGCTGCTTTCGGCAGTTAACCCCTTAAGTGCGGCGACGGATTGCCGTCGCCGCATTTAAGTGGTTTGAAGCACATCGGCAGCCCCCACGAAGTGATCGTGGGGGCTACCGATGCTTGTCACGGCAATCGGAGGTCAGATAATGACCTCCGGGTTGCCATGTACGGAAGCCTCGGAGGAACAGCCTCCGGCCGTTCCTCCTCTGCTTCCTGTCAGTGTGACAGTCACGTCACAATGACAGAGTACATTACACTACGTGTGTAGTGTAATGTACTCTAGCAGCGATCAAAGCTGCAAGTCTAAGTGTCCCCTAGTGGGACAAGTAAAAAAAGTAAAAAAAAGTAATAAAAATGTTTTCAAAAAAGTGTAAAAATAAAAGTTATAAGTTCTATAAACATGAACTGCTTTTTTTCCTATAATAAAACTTTTATTATAGAAAAAAAATGAACACGTTAAAAAAAGTACACATATCTGGTATCACCGCGTTCGTAACGACCCCAACTATAAAACTATAATGTTATTTTCCCCGCACGATGAACACCCCCAAAAAAATCAATAAAAAACGACGACAGAATCACAATTTTTTTGGTCACCACCCCTCCCAAAATAAAGAATAAAAAGTGATCAAAAAGTCGCATGTTCCCGAAAATAGTACCAATAAAAACTTCTATCCGTCCCGCAAAAAACAAGCCCTTACACAGCTTTTTTGACTAAAAAATAAAAAAATTATGGCTCTCAGAATATGGTGACACAGAATTTTTTTTGTTTATAAATAAGTAATTTTATTGTGCAAACGCTAAAAAAAAGGACCAAACCTATAAACATATGGTATCGCCATAATCATACCAACCCGCAGAATAAAGTAAAAATGTCACCTATAGCGTACGGTGAGCGCCGCAAAAAGAAAACCTAAAAAACAGTGTCAGAATTCCTGTTTTTTGCTCATGATTGCAAAAAAATTGAACAAAAAGTGATAAAAATAAATAAATCGCATGTACCCCAAAATGGTACCAATGAAAACTACAGATTGTCCCGCAACAAATAAGCCCTCACACAGCTCCGGTGGTGAAAAAATAAAAAAGTTCTGGCTTTCAGAATATGGCGATGCAAAATGTGCAGAGTGTCCAAGAGTGGATAAGATCTGGCACCATTTATCAGTGCGACACCGGCCACATATCTATGAATTATTATTTATTTACCCGATTATTATACCCTCTTATTATGCCCTGATGTACTCCGAACAGCTTACATATACCCTGATGTACCCCGCACAGATTACATATACTCTGATGTACTCCGCACAGATTACATATACCCTGATGTACCCCTCACATATTACATATACCCTGATGTACTCCGCACAGATTACATATATCCTGATGTACCCCGCACAGCTTACATATACCCTGATGTACCCCGCACAGCTTACATATACCCTGATGTACTACGCACAGCTTACATATACCCTGATGTACTACGCACAGATTACATATACCCTGATGTACTCCGCACAGATTACATATATCCTGATGTACCCCGCACAGCTTACATATACCCTGATGTACCCCGCACAGCTTACATATACCCTGATGTTCTCCGCACAGCTTACATATACCCTGATGTACTACGCACAGCTTACATATACCCTGATGTACTACGCACAGCTTACATATACCCTGATGTACTACGCACAGATTACATATACCCTGATGTACTCCGCACAGATTACATATACCCTGATGTACTCCGCACAGCTTACATATACCCTGATGTACTCCGCACAGATTACATATACCCTGATGTACCCCGCACAGATTACATATGCCCCCCACATTATAAACTGAAATACCAGCGAAACCCAAAACAGAAAAACTACCAAGCAAAATCTGCGCTCCAAAAGCAAAATGGCGTCCCTCCCTTCTGAGCCCTGCAGTGTGCCCAATCAACAATTTGCGCCCACACATACGGCGTCGCCATACCCGAGAGAACCCGCTTAACGTTTTATGAGGTATTTGTCTTCTGTGGCACAAACTGGGCACAACATATTATGCACTAAAATGGCATATCAGTGGAAAATTGCAATTTTCACTTTGAACCATCCGCTGTGCACTAACCCCTTTGCGCACTATGACTTAATTGCCCGTCATGGTGCGGCGGTTGATGTATGGAGCCGGCTCACGTGCTGTGCCCGCTCCATACGCTGCGGGTGTCGGCTGTGTATTACAGCAGGCCCCCTCGGTACTAACGGACAGGTACAGCGATCGCTCTGTTACAGAAGCCTGTAAGAATAACAATATACTGCAATACATTAGTATTGCAGTATATTGTACCAGTGATCCAATGATCGCTGGATCAAGTCCCCTAAGGGGATTGATTAATAAAATGTGTAGAAGAATTATAGATATTAGTAGTGAGAATTATTTTTTTTAAAGTTAAAAAAACAAAACACCTTTTCGGATTTTTCTTAAGTAATGTAAAAAAAATAACAAAATTGGTATCGCTACGTCCGTAAAAGTCCGAACTATTACAATATACCATTATTTAATTTGCATAGTGCACACCTTAAAAAAATGTAATAATTGAAACCGCCAAAATCGCAGTTTTTTTTTTTTTTGTCACCTTCGCTCTAAAAAAAAAATGTAATACAACTTTTGAATCACTTTTTATGTACCAAAAAATGGTACCAATAAAAACTGCAGCTCCTCCCGCAAGAAATAAGCACTCACACCACTCTATTGATGGAAAAATAAAAAAGTTATGGCTCTTGGAAAGCGGGGAGTGAAAATCTAAAATATCAAAGCAAAAAATGGATCAGTCCTGAAAGGGTTAATTCATTTCGAATGAAAAAACGTATGACCACATGTGCGGTATTTCCGTACTCGGGAGAAATTGCTTTATAAAAAATGGTTGTTTTTTTCCTCCTTTATCCCTTGTGAAAATTCAACATTTTAGTGTAAAAAAATTTTGATATTAATTTTCGCGCCCTAATTCTAATAAACTCTGCAAAAGACCAGTGGGGTGTAAATGCTCACTATACCCCTAGAAAAATTCCTTGAAGGTTTTTCCAAAATGTGGTCACTTTTGGTGGGTTTCCACTGTTTTGTTCCCTCCAGTGCATTGCAAATGCGACATGGCACCGAAAACCATTCCAGCAAAATCATAAATCCAAATGGCGCTCCTTCCCTTCTGAGCCCTGCTGTGGGTCCAAACAGCAGTTTATTACCACATATGGGGTATTGTCGTAATCGGGAGACATTGCTTTACAAATGTTGGGGTGCATTTTCTTCGTTATTCCTTGTAAATAATAAAAATTTCTATGTTGTTTCAGAAAAAAAGTACATTTTAATTTTTACAGACTAATTCCAATATATTTAGCGAAAAACCTGTGTGGTCAAAATGCTAACGATACCCCTAGATAAATACCTTAAGGGGTCTAGTTTTTCGAAATGGGGTCGTTTATGGGCAGTTTCTATCGTTCTGGCAGCTCAAAGCCTCTCCAAATGTACAGTGGGGAATAAAACATTTTCAAGCAAAATATGAGTCCTGAAAGCCTCCGGGTGTTCCCTTCCTTTCAAGCCCTGCTGTGTGTCCAGGCAGCGCATTAGGGCCACAATGTGGATATTTTTGAAAACAGGAGAAACAGGGTGATATATTTTGTGGTGTGTTTCTTCATTCTCATGTTCGCTTTACAAAGAAATCGGTCTTCAAACTGATACTTTTATGAAAAAAGTGAATTTTTTTTTTTTCACCTGTTATGCATTAAATTTAGCAAAAAACTGTGGGGTCAAAATACTTACCATACCCCTAAATAAATACCTTATGGGGTCTAGTTTTCTAAATGGGGTCGTTTATGGGGAGTTTCTATCGTTCTGGCAGCTCAAAGCCTCTCCAAATGTACAGTGGGGCCTAAAACATTTTCAAGCAAAATATGAGTCTTGAAAGCCTCCGGGTGCTCCCTCCCTTTCGGGCCCTGTCGTGTGTCCAAGCAATGCATTAGGGTCACAATGGGGGCATTTTTGAAAACAGGAGAAACAGGGTGATATATTTTGGGGTGTGTTTCTTCATTCTCATGGTCACTTTACACAGAAATCGGTCTTCAAAGTGATACTTTTATGAAAAAAGTGAAATTATATTTTTTTACGCCTGCTTTGCATGAATTTTTACAAAAAAACTGTGGGGTCAAAATACTTACAACACCCCTTAATAAATACCTTAAGGGGTGTAGTTTTCAAAATGGGGTCACTTGTGGGGGTTTCCACCATTCTGACACCTATGAGCCTCTGAAAACCTGGCTTGGTGCAGGAAAACAAAATGTACTTCAAAATGTATAATATGATTACTAAACTTGTAAGTCTTCCAAATTGCTCAAAAAAAAAAATTTTTTTACAAAAGTGCTGCCAAAATAGAGTAAAGAGATGGAAATATATATTTAATTAAAAAATTTGTGCAGTATGTATGTACATATGTCACATATTGCAGTTAAAAATAGGGAAAAATGATAATTTTTACAAAATGTCTTCAATTTCTCTATTTTTTAATTAATTTCCGCAAATCGTATCAGTCTACTTTTACCACTAAAATAAAGTACAACATGTGACGAAAAAACAATGTCAGAATTACTTGGATATTCAAAACTTTCACAGAGTTATTCTCTGATAAAGTCAGACATACCAGATTTGACAAATCAAACATGCCCGGTCATTAAGGAGTTAATGGTAAAATTTGGTCAATACGTTTAGTGTTTATTCGTGATAAACTCCAAAATCTTCAGAAAATTAGCAAAAATGTGCTTTTTTCTAAGTTTAAATGTATCTGTTTTGAAGACATATAGTAATACCACACAAAATAGTTACTAGTTCACATTTCCCATACTGTATGTCTACTTTATGTTTGCATAATTTTTTGAACGTCCTGTTTTTTCAAAGGCATTACAAGGCTTAAAACTTTAGCAGCAATTCTTCACATTTTCAAGAAAATTTCCAAAACCTATTTTTTATGGACCAGTTCGGTTCTGAAATGGCATTGAGGGCCTTATATATTATAAATCCTCCATA
Organism: Rhinoderma darwinii; assembly: GCF_050947455.1. NCBI lineage: Eukaryota > Metazoa > Chordata > Amphibia > Anura > Rhinodermatidae > Rhinoderma > Rhinoderma darwinii. The sequence continues at coordinate 78,670,405 of NC_134689.1, forward strand.
AGTCACCCCATTTTAAAATTTGCACCCCTCAGAGTATTTAACCCCTTCCCGCTGCAGCCACTTTTGACCTTCCTGAGAGCCTTATTTTTCAAATATTGACGTGTCAATTTACGTGGTAACAACTTTGGAATGCCTTTACCTATCCAAGCAATTCTGAGAATGTTTTCTCGTGACACATTTTACTTTAAGTTAGTGGTAAAATTTGGTCGATACATTCAGTATTTAATAGTAAAAAGCGCCAAAAGTTTTGCAAAAAATGGCAAATTTTTGCGTTTTTTGTTATTTTTTTGTTATTTATTTGCTTGTAAAAAAAATACTAATACCACACAAAATAGTTGCTAATTAGCATTTCCCATATGTCTTCTTTAGATTGGCATCGTTTTTTGAACATCCTTTTATTTTGCTAGGACGTTACAAGGCTTAGAACTTTAGCAGAAAGTTCTCACATTTTTAAGAAAATGTCAAAAGGCTATTTTTACAGGGACCAGTTCCGTTCTGAAGTGGCTTTGAGGGGCCTATACAATACAAAGCCCCATAAGTCAGTCGATTTTAAGAGCTGCACCCCTCAATGTATTCAAAACCACATTTAGAAAGTTTCTTAACCCTTTAGGCGTTTCACAAGAATTAAAGCAAAGTAGAGGTGAAATTTACACTTATTTTTTTTCAGAAATTTGTATTTAATAAAAAAAACAGAGAAACGCAACTCAATATTTTTTGCCCAGATTCTACAGTTTTTAAAAATATCACACATGTGGCGCTTGTGTGGTAATGGGCTGAAACACAGGCCTCAAAAGCAAAGGAGCACCTAGAGGATTTTGGGGTCTTCTTTTTATTAGAATATATTTTAGCCACCATGTCCGGTTTGAAGAAGTCTTTTGATGCCAAAACAAAGGAAACACCCCCAAAAAAGACCCCATTTTGGAAACTATACCCCATGAGAAAATCATGTAGTGAACATTTTGATCCCACAGGTGTTTCATAGATTTTATTAGAATTTGGACCTGAAAATGAAAAAATTAAGTTTTTTTTTCCAATAAGATCTAGTTTCAGCTAAAAAAAAACAAAACAGCCCCGTAACATTTGTAAAGCAACTTCTCTGGAGTACGTAAATACCCCATATGTGGGCATAAACTGCTGTTTGGGCACATGGCAAGGATCAGAAGAGAAAGAGCGCCATTTGGCTTTTAGAGCACAAATATTGCTGGATTGGTTTCTTGGCACCATATCGCATTTGCAAAGCCCCTGTGGGGCCAAAACAGTGGAAACTATCCAAAAGTGACTCCATTTGGGATACTACACCCCTTGAGGAATTCATCTAGGGGTGTAGTGAGCATTTTTACCCCACAGGTGTTTCATAGATTTTATTAGAATTGGGCAGTGAAAATAAAAATGTGTGTTTTTCTTCAATAAGACGTAGCTTTAGCTAAAAATGTTTCATTTTCTCAACAAATAAAGGGAAAAAAAGGAACCCCAACATTTGTAAAGCAACTTCTCTGGAGTAGGAAAATATCCCATATGTGGTAATAAACTGAAGTTTGGACACACGGCAGGGCTCAAAAGAGAAGGAGCGCCATTTTGGCTTTTGGAGCACAGATTTTGCTGGATTGGTTTCTTGGCACCATGTCGCTTTTACAAAGCCCCTGTGGGACCAAACTGTGGAAACCCCCCAGAAGTAACCCCATTTTGGAAACTACACCCCTTAAGGTATTCACTTAGGGGGATATAGTAAGCATGTTAACCCTATAGGTGGTTTTAGAAACACCCTACATGTGGCCCTAATTTTATGCCCGGACATTCAACCAGGCTCAGGAGTGAAAGAGTACCATGCGAAATTGGGCCCAATTTGGCGATTTACAAAGTATTGGTTGATAACTGCAGAGGCTCTGATGTGAAATAATCTAAGAAACCCCTGAGAAGTGACTCCATTTTGGAAACTACACCCCTCTATGCATTTATTAAGGGGTGTAGTGAGCATTTTCACCCCACAGGTCTTTTCCACAAATAAATGCGCTGCGGATGGTGCAAAGTTAAAATTTAAATTTTTCCCTAGATATGCCATTTCAGTGGCAAATAGGTGCGGCCAATGCATTAGTGCCGTGCACACGCTGGGTTATTTCTATACGCACAAAACAGTTCAAACCGGCTATAATATCAATCAAATTTAATCCCTGATAACGTACTCCATGAACCTGGGGTACTGAAACGCGTTGGATTATATTATTTGTGGCAAGGGTTTCAGAGAAAGTGTATATTATAAGGAGAGTGCATGATCAGTGGGTGGATACACGTACTAGCACCTACTGACGCCTCTCATCTCTGACCGCTTGCTTGTGCCTGTACTTAGGATTTATTGGGCTTGAGAGCCAGCTTTTACAATATCATTAATAAAGAATTAGTATTTTAATCGTTCTTTCAGGCTGTAATTAACGCAAATATGTCGTGTCCAGCTTGTGCCACTGGAGACACACCCCAAAAATTGTTAAAAGAGTTCTCCCGGGTATGGCGATGCCATATATGTGAAAGTAAACAGCCTTTTGGGCATACTGTAGGGTTTAGAAGGGAGGGAGCGCCATTTGGCTTTTAGAGCATGGATTTTGCTTCGTAGTAGTTTTGTTTGAGTATTGCTGGTGTTACACTGTGAAGCAATCCTTTCTGCACAGGCCAGTGTCACACTGATAAATGGTGTCCTTTCTGATACCCCCTTTGGTCCACACTCTGCACATTTGCAGTTTGGGGAATTTTTCTGTTAAAGCGTTGTCCTGGTTTAATACGGGCACCCTCCCTTCCAACAGATATGTTTTGGCCCTCCCCTTCCTGGTTCCCTAATTTTAGGGCCTTGATAAATCGCCTTTTGAAACAGAAGAATAGTCCCGCTTACGACGTACTATTGCGCGTAGCGAGTGAATATGTTAAAAAGGTTTTGATAAATAGTGATCTTTTGCACGTTTACACATTGTGAAATTTAATTTATTAAAGGTTCATACTAGTTTTAGCAAATAAAGTGTATTTGTTGTTTATTGAAAACCTTATTGAATTATATCATCTACTTTTCAAGATCTCTGCTCTTTGTCATTGAATTGGGAAACTTAATTGTTCCAGAGGTTGAATCTGTCCTGGTCAGGTGCACAGCTTGTTACAATAGAGAGCTTTAAAACGGCATATACATAAAATGGAATAAAATTTGGAATGACAGAACAATAGAAGGACCTGGGTCTGGTTAGAGGTAAGCTAAGCAGTAGTTCTAAATGTCACTCAGCAGCTGCAAAAGCAAATAAGAGTTTAGGGTGTACAAAAATAGAGATAAAAACCTGTGATTTTAATGTAACTGTCACGTTGGGTGTGTGGACCCACTGGGCTGTACCGCCTTGACGGTATGGCAGCTGGCCAATAGGGCGCAGGTCACAGTCTATAGTTCGTATAGTGTACCTGTGGCAGTTCGGACAGTAGCAATGACAGGCTCGGCTGGGACTTAGGCAGCTTGCAGACATCAGGCGTGGTGTAGCAGGTCAGGCGTGGAATACAGCACAGCACGACTACAGCTCAGCATGGCACTTGACCAGGTAGCACGGGATACAGGTACAGGAACGGTGAACGCTGGGAACTGGGAAACACTAGGAGACCATTTGCTTAGACAAACTTAGGGTATGACAACAATGCTCAGGCATGGAAGGAAGGGGCTGGGCCCTTCTTATAGTCCAGGGTACTCATGGGCTAATTTTGACATTTAACTCCGGTGCGTGCGCTGGCCCTTTAAGAGCGGGCACGAGCGTGCGCGCGCACATAACAGGACCCGGCCAAGGTAAGCGGAGGTGAGCGCTGGCGTCTTCTGAGGAGGAGACTGGGGCCAGCTCTCGCAGACCCATGGCTGCGACCGTCAGGCAGTGAGTGAGCCTGCCGGCCCGTGGCCATGGACATGACAGTAATATTACCCCTCTATAAATCCCTTATAAAACCAATTCTGAAATAGGGGATTCCGTTTTGGGTTCAATATTGTAAAAAAAAAATAAAATAGGAAGGCTAGAGAGGGTTCCAAGACGGATGACTAGGTTATTAAATAGGATAGAAGGTCTGTTTTACAATGAAAGGCTAGAAAAATTGAGCTTGTTCAGCTTGGAAAAAGGTTGCATTAGAGGTGATCTTATTAACATACAATATATGGAAAAGTATTGGGACACCTACACATTACAAGTACAAGAGCTTTTATGCCATCCCATTCTAAATCCATTAATATGGAGTTGGTCCCACCTTTGCAGCTAAAACAGCTTTTATTTTTCTGGGAAGGATTTCTACAAGATTTTTGAGTGTGTCTGGTGAAATTTTGCCCATTCATCCAGAAGAGCATTTGTGAGGTCAGACACAGATATTGGACGAGAGGCCTGGCTTGCAATCTCCATTCTAGTTCATCCCAAAGGTGTTTGATGGGGTTGAGGTCAGGGCTCTGCGCAGGCCTATAAACAACGTCGCCCAACCATTTCTTTATGGACCTTAATGTGTGCGCTCAGGCCCAGACATGATGGAACAGAAAAGGCGTTCCCCAAACTGTCCCCACGAAGTTGGACGCATACAATTGTCCAAAATGCCTTAAGCATTAATATTTCTCTTCACTGGTTGAAGCATTATCACTCCTCCTCCAAACTTTACAGTTGGCACAATGCAGTTAGGCAGGTAACATTCTCCTGGCATTTGCCAAACCCAGACTCGTCCATGAAACTGCCAGATAGAGAAGTGTGATTTGTCATGCCACAGAACACAGGACTGGACTGAGGTGTGGAAAAGTAGAGTCGTGCTTTACACCACTCTATCCGACGCTATTGTCCTTGGTAATGTAAGGCTTGCATGCAGCTGCTCGGTCACACATTCCATGATGTTCCTGACGCACAGTTTTTATTCTGATGTTAATGCCAGAGAAGGTTTAGAACTCTGCAGTTACTGAGTCAGCAGAGCATTGGTGGCTTTTATGCACTATGTGCCTCAGCACTCTGCGACACCGCTCTGTAACTTTATGTAGTTTACTACTTTATGGCTGAGTTGCTGTGATTCCTAAACACTTCCACTTTGCAATAATTCATATAAAACTATAGAGCAGCCCATTCTTTCACAAATCTTTGTTAAGGCAGACTGCTTGACTAGGTGCTTGATTTTATATACCTGTAGCAATGGGACTGAATGAGACTTCTAAATTCATTGATTAAGGCCGGATTTACACGAGCGTGTGCGTTTTGCGCGCGCAGAAAACGCGGTATTTTGTGCGCGCAAAAGGTACATAACAGCTCCGTGTGTCAGCAGCATATGATGCGTGGCTGCGTGATTTTCTCGCTGCCGCCATCATTATGACACTGTTTGTATGTTTGTAAACAGAAAAGCATGTGGTGCTTTTCAGTTTTCATTCATAGTTTTGACTACTGTAGCGCGCATCGCGCGGCACACGGAAGTGCTTCCGTGTGCCTGCGCGGTTTTCACATACCTATTGACTTCAATGGGTGCGTGATGCGCGAAAAACGGGCAGATACAGGACATGTCATGAGTTTTACGCAGCGGACACACGCTGCGTGAAAATCGCGAACAGTCTGAACGGCCCCATTGACTAACATAGGTCCGTGTGAGGCGCGTGAAAATCACGCGCGTTGCACGGATGTATTATACGTTCGTCTGAATAAGCCCTTAGAAGTATGTCCATATAGTGTTTAGAAGTATATGTGTGGTCAATACAGACAATTGGCACAGAATTTATTAATTCCTAGAACTGTACAAAGCACCAGTGCACATTCTTTACCTGTGGAGGAAATGTGTTTTCTAGATCTCTATGTAGGAAAGGGTTCCTTACAGTTAGTGGTTTAAACCATGAAATACCATACCTCAAGATGAAGTAATGGCAGATACAATGATAGCATTTAAAAAAGGGCTACATGCTTATCTAATGGCATTGAAGGTCATTGTATAAGGGCTGGAATAATGGCGGGTTTCACTTGCTTTTGTCATCCACCATTACTACCTCCTTTATAAACAGGGTCACTAGGGTTATGCCTAGTTCCCCTACCTTTTTCTTATACAAACGTTAATCTACTTGATTTGCTGCTACGTAAGTGTATACGACTCAGTAAATACAATTGTATAGTGAATAAAGGGTAATATTTATTACTAACAATAATCACACTTGCATATCAAATACACCAAACACAGAAAACAGAAACTGATCACAGTATTGTATCAGTATACCCCAATACATAAAACACTTCCCTTTACAGTCATCAATAATTTAACATTGAATTATATACAATTGATATGAGAAAAGTTGAATTCGATGGACAGGTGTCTGTTTTCACCCTAAATAACTATGTAACACTACTATAAAGAGCCATGTGCGCCCATCACATGATCAGGACAGATTGTTTGGAAGTAAACAATGAAGGTTCACATACAACCAGAAGTGATATTGAAGACTGAGAAATTAATACACCAAGAATATTAGAAAATGTAATATTTTTTTTTATTATACAATGAACAAGCTTTTTACGGAGGTCGGAGTAATCCTTTAATCAACAAATTAGAATACCAGGTGTGTTTTTCTTTTATTCCACCTATACCCGTCATGCTTGAGGGACATTTTGTGATAAATTTTATGCAGTTGTAAATGCTGCAAAGTAATAATTCTTTCAGAAATAGAAGCGCTAAGTGCTTTTTGTTATCAATTAACAAAATGCAAAGTGAATGGACAGAAGAGAAATCTAAATCAAATCAATTGTGTAACCACCCTTTGCCTTCAAAACAGCATCAATTCTTCTAGGTACAGTTTCACACGGTTTTCGAAAGAACTCGGCAGGGAGGTTTGTCCAAACATCTTGGAGAATGAAGAACAGGCCTTCTGTGGATGTAGGCTTCCTCAAATTCTTCTGCCTCATGTAATCGAAGACAGACTCAATGATGTTGAGATCAGGGCTCTGTGGGGGCCATATCCTCACTTCCAGGGCTCTTTATTCTTCTGAAGATAGTTCTTAATAACAATGGCTGTATGTTTGGGGTGGTTTTCCTGATGCAGAATAAATTTGGAGCCAATCAGATGCCTCCCTGATGGTTTTGCATGATCGATAAGAAACTGCCTGTATTTCTCAGCATTAAGGACACCATTAATCCTGACCAAATCCCAAACTCCATTTGCTGAAATGCAGCCCCATACTTGCAAGGAACCTCCACCATGCTTCACTGGTGCCTACAGACACTCATTATTGTACCGCTCTTTAGCCCCTTGGCGAACAAACTGCCTTCTGTTACAGCCAAATATTTCACATTTTGACTCCTCGGTCCAGAGCATCTGTGCATAGTTGAGTCACTTGGCCTTGTTTCCGCATTGAAGGTATGGCTTTTTGGCCGCAATGGTTCCATGAAGACACTTTCTGGCCAGACTTCTCTGAACAGTAGGTGGGTGTACATGGATCCCACTGGTTTTTACCAGTTCTGAGCTTATGGCACTGCTGGACATCTTCCGATTTTGAAGGGAAGTAAGCATGATGTGTCTTTGATCTCTCTGCATTGTTTCCCTATGGTCCTTAACCCCTTCCCTCTTTAGCCACTTTTGACCTTCCTGACAGAGCCTCATTTTTCAAATCTGACGTGTCACTTTATGTGGTAATAACTCCGGAGTGCTTCCACCTATCCAAGCGATTCTGAGATTGTTTTCTTGTGACACATTGCACTTTAAGTTACTGGAAAAATTTGCTCGATATGTTCAGTATTTAATTGTGAAAAACACCAAAAATTAGCGAAAAATTGCAAAAATTAGCATTTTTCGCAATTTAAATGTATCTGCTTGTAAGACAGGCAGTTATACCACACAAAATTGTTGCTAATTAACATCCCCCATATGTCTACTTTAGATTGGCATCGTTTTTTGAACATCCATTTATTTTTCTATGACATCACAAGGCTTAGAACTTTAGCAGCAATTTCTCACATTTTCAAGAAAATTTTAAAAGGCTATTTTTACAGGGGCCAGTTCAGTTGTGAAGTGACTTTGAGGGCCTTATATATTAGAGACCCCCAAAAAGTCACCCCATTTTAAAAACGTCACCCCTCAAAGTATTCAAAACAGCATTTAGAAAATGTCTTAACCCTTTACACATTTCACAGGAATTAAAGCAAGTAGAGGTGAAATTTACAAATGTCATATTTTTTTGAAGAAATAAATTTTTAATACAATTTTTTTTATAACACCGAAGGTTTTGCCAGAGAAATGCAGCTCAATATTTGTTGCCCAGTTTCTGCAGTTTTAGGAAATATCCCACATGTGGCCGTAGCGTGCTACTGGAATGAAGCACCGGCCTCAGAAGCAAAGGAACACCTAGGGGATTTTGGGGCCTTATTTTTGTTAGAATATATTTTAGGCACCATGTCAGGTTTGAAGGGCTCTTGCAGTGCCAAAACAGTAAAAATCCCCCAAAAGTGACCCCATCTGGGAAACTACACACCTCAAGGAAATTATCTAGGGGTGTAGTGAGCATTTTGACCGCACAGGTTTTTTACAGAAATCATTAGAAGTAGGCCGTGAAAATTAAAATCGACATTTTTTCAAAGAAAATGTAGGTTTAGCGATTTTTTTTTTTCTAATTTCCACAAGGACTAAAGGAGAAAAAGCACCGCAAAATTTGTAAAGCAATTTCTCTCGAGTAAAACAATACCCCACATGTGGTAATAAACGGATATTTGGACACACGGCAGGGCTTAGAAGGGAAAGAGCGCCATTTGGCTTTTGTAGCTCAAATTTAGCAGGAATGATTTGAGAGGCCATGTCATATTTACAAAGCCCCTGAGGGGACAAAACAGTGGAAACCCCCCACAAGTGACCCCATTTCGGAAACTACACCCATTGAGGAAATTATCTATGGGTATAGTGAGCGTTTTGACCCCACAGGTTTTTTGCATAAATTATTGGAAGTAGGCTGTGAAAATGATAATCTAAATTTTTTCAAAGAAAATGTAGGTTTAGCTAATTTTTTCTCATTTCCACAAGGACTGAAGGAGAAAAAGCACCACAAAATTTGTAAAGCAATTTCTCCCGAGTAAAATAATACCCCGCATGTGGTAATAAACGGCTGTTTGGACACACGGCAGGGCTTAGAAGGGAAAGAGCACTATTTGGCTTTTTGAGATCACATTTAGCAGGAATGGTTTGCGGAGGCCAGGTCACATTTGCTAAGCCCCTGAGGGGACAAAACAATAAACGCCCAAAAAGGGACTCCATTTAGGAAACTACACCTCTTGAGGAATTCATCTAGGGGTGTAGTAAGCATTTTGACCCCACAGATGTTTCATAGAATTTATTAGAATTGGGCAGTGAAAATAAAAACAGTCCTTTTTTATTCAATAAGACGTAGCTTTAGCGCAAATTTTTTCATTTTCTCAACAAATAAAGGAAAACAAGAACCCAACATTTGTAAAGCAATTTCTTCCGAGTATGGCAATACCCCATATGTGGTCATAAACTGCTGTTTGGGCAAACGGCAGGGCTCAGAAGGGAAGGACCGCCATTTGGAGTGCAGATGTTGCTGGATTGGTTTCTGGGTGCCTGTGGGCCCAGAACAGTGAAAACCCCCCAGAAGTGACCCAATTTTGGAAACTACACCCCTCAATGCATTTTCCTAGCGGTGTTGTTAGCATTTTAACCCTGCAGGTGTTTAGTAGAAATTAGTGTGAACTCGATGTTGCAGAGTGAAAATGGGATTTTTTTCCACAGATATGCCAATATGTGGTGCCCGGCTTGTGCCACCATAACAAGACAGCTCTCCAATTATTATGCTGGGTTTCCTGGTTTTAGAAACACCCTACATGGGGCACTAATCTTTTGCCTGGATAGTCGACCAGGCTCAGGAGTGAAAGCGTACCATGTAAAATTGAGGCCTAATTTGGCGATTTACAAAGTATTGGTTCACAACTGCAGATGTGCATAATAATTTGGAACACGGTGTAGTAATAATCAGGGCATAGAAGGTGTCAACCAACAGTCACAACAGCACATTCACAATGTAATCGAACATGTTTGTAACCTGACCCCGCCACCACCCAACCCCATCATCCACCTATAAGGCATATTACACCGCAGTCTCAGGAGCCTCAAACAATGTATGTGGATCTTCTCAAGTTTGTATGGGCACATCCTATTGAGATACAGCTTTTGATAAACCGGTATAGATTTTATTAATAAGTTGAGGGCAGTGCACCAGACTTGTACAGGCCGTGGCCTTTCAAGCCATAATCATAATTTTCTGGCACAATATAAGGTAAAATGGAAAAAAAAAAATATTTTCATAACCGATTCATTCATGAGACCCAAGAGACAAATCTGGGGAGTGAGGTTTTGAGGGAACTCAAAATGATCATGGAGGAATTCAACCACCTCCGACCAAAAGGGTGAGATCTTGAGGCATGACCACACACAATGGTGGTACGTTCCCTCTGCAGACTGGCACTGAAAACAGGAGTCCGAGGTAGATGCCCCAATTCTCTGGAGTGTAATAAACCAATGTAAAAAATTAGATTGTATCAAAAAAATCTCTTGCACTCACTACAAGGAAAGTTCTACTTCCCTCCACTCCTCCGTCAGATCAGGAATATTTCCATGCCACCCAGAGAATGCCTTATAAAAGGGTCTATGCCCACAAGATTGGAGGGTATAAGTTTGTGTAAGGGGTTTAGAAATGTTCGGGGATACTAATATATCTTTCTGGCATTTTTGAAAATATAGAGCGCATCCGATAAAATGTGTGACATTTTCGGGAACGGAAAAATTACCCAAATACAGCATGTTATAAATGTGCCCTGTACTTTTTTGAGACTGTTCTTTACCTCTTAACGACCAGGCCCTAAGGAGGACCTGTCATCTCTCCTGACATGTCTCTTGTATTGCCCATGAAATAATAACTTTTGAGCATCTGTTTTTCTAGAATTTTATGTTGTGCCATTCTTCTTTTATTCTTTTTAGAAATTTATAAGGGTATGTTCACACGGCCAAATTTCAGACGTATACGAGGCGTATTATGCCTCGTTTTACGTCTGGAAATACGTCTCAAATACGTCGTCAAACATCTGCCCATTACTTTCTATGGGTAGAACGCTGTATTGTCCACACGACGCGTCGTACGGCAATTACGACGCGTAAAATTACGCCTCGTAAAAAGAAGTGCAGGACACTACTTTGGACGTTTTTGGAGCTGTTTTCTCATAGACTCCAATGAAAACAGCTCAAAAAACGGACGTAAAAAACGCAGCGAAAACGGCGTGAAAACGCTGCGAAAAATGCCAGTTGGTAAAAAAACGTCTGAAAAGCAGGGTCTGTTTTCCCTTGAAAACAGCTCTGGATTTTCAGACGTTTTTGTTGACTACGTGTGAACATACCCTAAACCTACAAGACAGTCTCACACTCCGCACAAATTGTATAAAAAAAATAACGATTACTTTTTTAGTTCACTATATAATAAAACACACACAAGTTAAAAGGACATCACATACAAGAAGTGTGGTATCATTGAGGGTATAAACATGCCAAAAGTCACCCAGTATGCAGGATAAATGTATTCGGCCAGGTTCCCACCAGGCGGATACGCTGCGCAAAAATCACATGGCGTGTCTCACCTGGAGCCCGCAGTACATTTAGTCTGAAAAATCGCACCACATTGTGATGTGTTTTTTTTAACTGAATATCCACCGCGGAAGAAAGACGTTCATACTTGCCCCCTCCCTCCTCTGACGTCCGCTCCAGCCTCCCTGGAAGAAGTTTCAGGCCATGTGACGCTACAGCCTGTGATTGGCTGCAGCGGTCATATGGGATGCAACTTCATCCCAGGAGGACGGACTGCAGGAAGAAGGAGGGCGTTCTGGGTAAGTATGATTTTTTTTTTTTCCCGTAGTTGCGATTTTTGCGATGTAATCGCTGCGGAAAGTTACAACACTTGGCTTTCTGTTGTGAGTTATGCATTCAATGGGGAAAACCTGCAACGTAAAAATCAACAAAAACGCAGCATTAATTTACGTGCTGCGGAATTAAATTCTGCACCGCAGGTCAATTTATTAACGTTCACGCTGCGTTTTTTTTCCAGCAGCGTAGGCATGAGATTTTCTAAATCTCGTCCACTTTGCTGCTACTGTATATGCTGTGGAATGTCCGCACTCAATTCCGTTGTGGAAATTCCGCAGCGTTTACGATACGTGGGAACCTGGCCTTAGTGTTTTACAGATTATCAATACAGGCTATGCTGAAGAACCTTGAGAGTACACTGTGCGAGCAATAAAGTAACGATCACTGCGGGTTATGCAAAGTAACTAAAATAAATTGCTTTGTGCAATCCTTATATGTGCTTAAAGAGGCTCTGTCACCAGATTTTGCAACCCCTATCTCCTATTGCAGCAGATCGGCGCTGCAATGTAGATAAAAGTAACGTTTTGTTTTTTTCAAAAACGAGCATTTTTGGCCAAGTTATGACCATTTTTATATTTATGCAAATGAGGCTTTCTTAAGTACAACTGGGCGTGTTTAAAGTTATGTACAAGTGGGCGTGTATTATGTGTGTACATCTGGGCGTTTTTACTTGTTTTACTAGCTGGGCGTTGTGAATAGAAGTGTATGATGTTGACGAATCAGCATCATCCACTTCTCTTCGTTAACACCCAGCTTCTGGCAGTGCACAGACACACAGCGTGTTCTCGAGAGACGAGACGAGCGAGCGAGGACACATCGGCACCAGGCGACAGAGGCTACAGTTGATTCTGCAGCAGCATCGGCGTTTGCAGGTAAGTCGATGTAGCCTCTGTCGCCGATGTGTCCTCGCTCGTCCGACACGATGCAGGACCTGGGGCAGGAAGTGACGTCACGCTGCACGGTTTTAATTTTTTTTTTTGGTCACTAAAAATAATAATTTGATTTAGTTCTTAGGTAGTTGTCTAGCTCATCTACGTCAATTCGTCGCGTCAGTTAGTCAGTGTCAATCAGCATCAGTTAGTCAGCGGCAATCCGTTATCAATGTCAATCCGTAGCATCCATGTCAGTGAGCGTCAATCCGTTACTGTCAGTCGTGTCCCTTGTCAGTCAGCATCAGTTAGTCAGCGTCAATCCGTAGCGTCCGTGTCAGTCAACGTCAATCGCGTCACTTGTCAGTCAGCCTCAGTGTCCGTTAGTAAGTGTGGTAAGTTTTACTAAGTGTTACAAAAAAAAAAAAAGGTATGAGGATTTGAGGTATCCTATTGGATCACAGCCTCCTCAATGCCAGCGTCGTTCATTGTCTGCTTATGCTTCAATGCCGGCAACATTTACTTCGAATTCATGCTATTCCTAAGTGCTCATACGCTGGCCGCCCTGAAAAGGGCGAGCAGCGCACGAGCAGGGAGGAATAAGCAGCATTCCATGGAGCAGTGGGGTGAAGTTTGGATCATGCTCGCTCCATACATTGCAGGTGTCAGCTGTGTATCACAGCTGACAAGCTGCTCTGACGGCTGGGAACAGCAATCGCGCTGTTCCTGGCCGTTTAACTATTTAAATGCCACGGTCAACAGCGACCGCGGCATTTAAACCATTAGAAAAAGGGGGCGGCCCCTCCAACAGACCCCCTGCAAAGCGATCGAGAGGCACCGATGGTTGTCATTGCATGCCCGGGCCCTAATGAAGACCCCCAGGTCTGCCTCTGCTAAGCCTTGCCTCTGGCAGGGCTTAGCAGAAGCCTGTAAAAATGACAATATAGTGCAATACATTTGGATTGCAGTGTATTATAGCAGCGATCTTACTATCGCTGGTTCAAGTCCCCTAGGGGGACAAATATAAAATGTGTAAAAAAAATAAAAGAAGTTAAAGAAAAACAACTTTTTTTTTTATATTTTTCCCTAAGCACAATGTAAAAAAATACAACAAAATATAAAAAATTGGTATTGCCGCGTCTGTAAAAGTAGTGTAAACTATTACAATATACCATTATTTAACTTGCACGGAGAGACAGAACAATTTTTTTTTTTTAACAAATATTTTTTTCTTTGTAAAAGTAGTAAAATATGAAAAAAAGCTATATAAATTTGGTATCACCATAATCGTATTGAACTTCAAAATACAGTTAAGTTGTTGTTTTTACCGCACGGTGAAAGACCTAAACAAAACCCAAAAAACAATGGAGGAATTTAGTATTTTTCCAATTCCACCCCGCAAAGAATTTTTGTTCCATTTCCCAGTACATTATATGGTACTTTATCTGGTGGCATCAGAAACTTCAACTCCTCCCACAAAAAATAAGCCTTGATACCACGCCATTGGCGGAAAAATAAAAAAGTATGTAAGACGGGGAGTAAAAATCTAAAACGTAAAAACGAAAATTGTCTGGGTCTTTAAAGAGTTAATGCTTGAGAGTGCCCCCACTGGATTACCGTGTAATTTAAAGGGGTTAAACTCCAATCCTGTGCATTGCCGCGGGAGCCTGGCTATCGGTCGCGGCAGAGCTTCTGCAGCGATTGCACGTAGAATCAGATTGACGTACATGTACAGCATTCTACGGAAATTAACCCTCGCAGATGACGTACATGTACGTCATTCTGCGTTAAGGGGTTAATATATAGGTTTTATATAAGTGATATATAGGTATTACATGAATTGGTGCATTATTTTTGAGTAAATCCTGACCGTTACACAGAACTAAGCTGTAAGGTCACATGTCATGTTACTCAACTTTTTCAACTGTGAAATGTCGATAAAATGTGGAATTTCCTCTAAACACATCATCTGACAAAAGTTAGTAGAAATGAATGGGGCCTCAGTGCTTGAGATAATGAAAATCAATACAACCTGTTCACCTTGGAAACCCATATTCACTGAGGTCTATGGTAGAGTAGCTCCTTGACATCCCCTCCAAATATGTTCCTCCCCATAGCTGCCTTCTATATCATCATAATGTAGTTGCACTTCCAGCACAAAAACCAACAAAGACATTCCCTCCGTCACTCTATTGTTGTGTTATTCTGAGCCCACTTAAAAAGTGCTTTCGTTGTTCCGTACAACAGAAAAAAAAGTTTCTGTTTAGCCCATGGGTATGTCACAGAATACATTTGGATACGTTTTTATGTTATCCAAACATATCCTTATGACCCAGCCAATAAACGTGATGTAAAATGGGCCTAAGCCTAAACAGTTCTACTACTGTTCAACATTCAAGTGTCATCCCTATAAATTTACATCATTTGAATACTTTACTTGCAAAAAATTGTTCAAGCATTTTTCTTATACAGTTTATGTTCAGATATTAAAGGAAAAAAAAATTATTTATTGGATGACTGAAATGCTTTTTGTTTTAGGCACTTGGAGGATAACCAAATCAGTATCATTGAGCGTGGAGCATTTCAAGACTTAAAGCAATTAGAACGAATGTAAGTATCTATTAATCAAATTGATAAAAAAAAAAATAAGGATTTTAGATGCAGATGCTCAAAAAGAAAACCAGCTGTAATGAAAAAGTCTATTTGAATATAAAGGGTAGTAAAAAAAAAAAAACATAAGTTGATACACAACAACAATGTAAATTGTCATAGGGTAAAAAATATATATTTCTTCACACTATTATCAAAAATAAAAGAACGTTCTAGGACTACTTTATAAGATGGGAATAATCCTTTAACTCTTTAAACTTTTGTTTACTCTTCAACCATCTTCTAGTCTGAGTTGGAAAAAAGGGGACTCTATGAGATCCTCCAGTTTTACATGTAAACCTTCAAAGTCATGGATTTTCACCGCGATACAGGCCAATTAAATCATGTTCCATATAGAGTTAAGAGAAATATTTTGACTCCCCTAAAAACTGTATCATGTAAAATGACCATCAAGAACGGTCATGGAACATAAGCTACAAAAATACTTAAAAGCTATGTCCACATTTTAAGTGGTGTATAACCTGAGCTCATCTGGCCACACTCATTTTGATTTTTAGAAATGAAATGGTGAAAACCTCTTAGTTTTTTAAATAGTACGGTGAGAACCTGTTTAATGATGATAGGTATTTGTAACTTTAGATATTTTTAATGTAGCTTTCCCATTTCTACTCTGTTCTCCCAGTCAGGACCTATCCACATCACAAAGGTCCACCACGTTATCAACATTGACTTTCAACATAAGCAACAATTTTCATAGGTATTGCTATCCGTTTCAGATATAGCTTTGGAAGTTCTGAACGTCCGGTATCCAACACCTGTGACATCAGAAAACCTGTCCTCTATTTCTGAAGTTTTGACTGACACATAATGAATCCTCTGTTCACAGGGTAGCAGTGGACTCATAAAGTCATATATATTAAGCCTTCATCTACCTCTCATCATAGCAACATCTGGAATCATTTTCATATTTATTCTATATATATTTTACATTTAATGATCCTAACTTAGGGTGAGGCAAGGTAAAAGCTATGTACTCATTGTGGCTATTTGTTACTGTCAAACATAAACCTAAAACAGATTAAGAACGACTGTCATTCAATCCAACAGTGGGAATGGGGGAATAATGTGCTATCTGAGATAAAACATCATCATTCTCTTTGCCAATATGTTCTGTTAAGATGAAGGAAATTCCTTAGTGGTGATAACACATAAAAAGTATCCTGACAAGCAACACAAGAAAACAACATAAACCAAGGATTAACTGCTCAAGTATTTCATAGCCCCCCACAGCTTTTTATAAATCTTCAATCATATTGTCAGCACTTCAAGATGTTTTGTACGTAGCTTCAGTTGTGTTCACCAATTGATGTTAATAATAATATTAATTTACCCCTTCCCAGCCCAGTCACTTTTGGACTACCTGACAGAGCCCCGTTTTTAAAAACGGACACGTCACTTTATGTGGTAATAACTTTGGAATACTTTTACCTATCCAAGCGATTCTGAGATTGTTTTCTCGTAACACATTGTACTTTGTCAGGGGTAAAATTTGGTCGATAAGTTCATTGCTTATTTGTAAAAAAAAACACCAAAATTTGGAGGAATTTTTTCAAAATTTGAATTTTTCAAAATTTTAATGTACCCTATCTGCTCGTAGGACAGATAGTTATATCACACAAAATAGTTACTAATTAACATTTATCATATGTCTATTTTTTGAACGTTCTTTTCTTTTTCAAGAAAATTTCAAAAGCCTATTTTTTAGGGTTCAGTTCTGAAGTAGCTTTGAGGGGCCTATATATTAGAAAACCCCAAAGTTGCCCCATTTTAAAAACTGCACCCTCAAAGTAGTTAAAACGTTAAGTTAAGGCGTTTCGCAGGAATTAAAGCAAATTGGAGGTGAAATTTACAAATTATTATTTTTTGCATAAATTCAATTTTTAACCATTTTTTGTGTGTAACACAGCAAGTGTTAACAGATAAACACAAATCAATGTTTATTTCCCAGATTCTGCAATTTTTCTAAATGTCCCACATAGGGATGTCACGATACCAGAATTTGGACTTCGATATCGATACTTCGTTTAGTATTGCGATTTCGATACCAATTTTGATACTTTTGCCAACAGTAATAAAAAAAAATTCTTCCGTTTTCTGATGTGAGGCGCGACGTGTGATGAATTTTGAACGCGCCTCACATTAATAGTAATTAATCCCATCATGTTTCTCAGTCATAATGGGTTAATGTGCGAGGTACATGATGGGGTTAATTACTATTAATGTGAGGAACATGGAGGTTAAATTCATCGCACCTCGTACCTCACATTAATAAGTGATAGAAAGCCGTGTTTATTTCATTTTTTTACAGCGTACACATCATAAATGATGCAAAAAAAATTGTTGTGCGCGCCATTACTGAATGTGTGAATATTTTATGTATTGAGACTTATTTTAATGTTTATTGTAAAAAAGGTGAATTTGTATTTTTTTTTAAAATTTAACAATACTTTGTTTTTACTTTATTTTTAAACTTTAATGTTCTGATATATATCAGATATGTGCCAGTACATTAGCCTGTGGACGGATAGCACACAGGCAGTTGTTAGGACATACTTGGGTATGTCCTAACAACAGGAAATATGGTAAGACAGCCCTGGGGTCCGTCAATAGACCCTGGGCTGTCTGCCCATATATGGTATGGCCCTAGATCGCGTCACAGGAATTCCCTGTGACGCGATCCAGGGGCATCCCCCCTTCTCATTTTCTCCTGAAAGCTGCAGTCAGCTGTGATCGCAGAATTCAGGGGAATAACGGCGGAGATGAGCGGTTTCTCTGATCTCCGCCGTTATAGAGCGGGGCTGCGGCTGTGTAATACAGCCATTGCCCCGCTCCTGACAGGAAGTGCGCACGCAGTCAGCATGAGGAGGTGCGGCCGGCGCTGCACTAATGAGCGGCAGTTCAGGCACTGGAGACAGAACAATGGGGGTGTTTTGTAGTGCGCCCGCCATGTTCTGTCTCCAGTGCCGCCGCTCATTAGTACAGCGCTGGCCGCATCGCATCATCCTGACCCCGCAAACTTATCATGACTCAGGAGCGGGGCTGTGGCTGAATTACACAGCCGCAGCCGCGCTCCCATACATTCATGTATTACTATACTGAGCTGTGCGGCTGCGCAGCTCAGTATCGAAATACAGGAAATAGCGGTATCGAACCGTTTAGGGATGCACAGTATCGAAGTTTCGATGCACCGTGCATCCCTAGTCCCACATAGTATGTTACTGGACTCAAACACAGGTCTCAGAAGCAAAGGTGCACCATGTGGATTTTGGGGCCTTCTTTTTATAAGAATATATTTGAGGCACCTTGTCCGGTTAGAAGAGGTCTAGTGGTTCCAAAACCAAGCAAACCCCCCCCCCAAAAAAAGTCCCAATTTTAGAAACTACACCCCACAAGGAATTCATCTAGAGTTGTAGTGAGAATTTTAACACCACAGGTGTTTCATAGACTTTATTAGAATTGGGCAGTGAAAATTTAAAAAAAACTCCAATAAGAATTTTTGTCCCCACAGGTGTTTTGCAGAAATTAATACACAATAGTTGTTGCAGACTGAAAATTGCCATTTTTGCACAGATATACGATTTCAGTGACCAATTTATTGTGTCCGGCTTGTGCCACTGGAGACACACACCCCGTAAATTGTTAAGTGGGTTCTCAGGAGTACAGTAATACCCCATATGTGGTCATAAACTGCTGTTAAGGCACACTGCCAGGCTCAGAAGGACCTCCATTTGGCTTTTGCAGTGCAGATTTTGCTTGGTAGTAGTTTTATTTAGGGTTTTACTGGTGTTTCAGCTTATAATGTGGGGGCGCATGTAAGTTTTGTAATAATGGGGTAAATAAATAAAATGTATAATGTATGCATTGGTGTGGTACGCTTTGAACCATTTCCTTAAGCACAGGCCATGTTTTTTGGGGCAGGTGTCGCACTGATGCATGGTGTCCTTTCTGAAACACACTCTGCCCTTTTTTTGGGTCATTTCCTTGTTTGCAGTTTGGGGAACTTGGCTGAGAAAGTGTTGCCCTGATACAGTAAGGCAGCCTCGCTTCCAGCAGAAATAATAACATTTTGGGGCAGACGTTCTTGGGCCCTACCCGATTCCCAAATATTAGGGCCTTGATAATTACCCGTTGCCATACAGCATGCTTGATAAATAAATTTTCTGTGCCGTGAAGCCAGGACTTGCTGGTTACGGTCATATGGTACACTTAGTGTACTATGTGACCGTGTTGTCACTTGACACGTCTTCCAGCCAGTGCAGTGGAAGAGTTTGTGCGGAGGACTCCAGGTGAGCTGCAGAGTCTGTATTGTAATGTATTGTGTTTTCATGTAATGTAATGTATTGTGTTGCCTTGTAATGTAATATGTTGTATTGTGCTGTTTGTGGTGGAGAGGGGTGGCACGTTAAATTACAGCCCCCCCCTCTTCTGTCCACCGCAAACTGCACAATACATTACAAACTGTGGGTCGTGTGAAGACCTCCAGGGGGTCGCGAGTCACTCACCGAGGTCCCAGTTCCATTCAATGCTGGAGCAAGGAGCTGACGTCTCCTTGCTCCAGCATTCACTGTGCCCTGAGCGGCTCGATGCAGGCAGGCGGGATGTAGCGACCTCATCGTGCCTGTCTGTGCCGAGTCACTGACAGCACACACCGAAGGAGGCGAATGGAACAGGGATAGGTAAGTAATTATGCTATTTTTCTATTATGCACATATGGCGGCATTATACTGTATGGGGGGCATTATACTGTATGGGAGCTGATATGGAGGGGCATTATACTGTATGGGGGGCTGATATGGAGGGGCATTATACTGTATGTGTAGCTGATATGGGGGAGGCATTATACTGTATGGGGAGCTGATATGGGGGGCATTATACTGTATGCGGGCGCTATACTGTATGGGGAGCTGATATGGGGGCATTATACTGTATGGGGGCTGATATGGGGGCATTATACTTTATGGGGAGATGATATGGAGGGGCATTATACTGTATGGGGAGCTCATATGGGGGCATTATACTGTATGGGGAGCTCATATGGGGCCATTTTACTGTATGGGGGCAGCTATGTGGGGCATTATACTGTGGGGTCTGATATGGGGAGCATTATACGGTATGAGGCTGTTATGGGGGCATTATACTGTATGGGGCATTATACGGTGTGGGTGCAGCTATGGGAGAATTATACCCTGTGTGGGCATTATACTATGGGGCTGTTGGGCAAGGCGTCTGGGCATAGACGCACACAGGGGTCTGATGATGGTGGTGTTAGGGAGGGGTAGGGCGGCCCAAGCTGAATTCTCGCACCCGGGCCCATGAGCCTTTAGCTTCGCCCCTGATTCCAAATACACTCCCACATAGATAAAACATTACTATATAAATGGAAAATACTTGATATCTGATATATAATATTTAATGATATCAAGGAGCTATATTTCAGTGGGATAATTAAAAAGCCTTTGTTCTAGTCTTTCTTTTTGGGACCCGCACCTATGTTTAGAACAGGGCCCCCTAACCCCTGTCCTACCTTCTCCCACTGTCACAAAGCTTCAGCCACTAGAGTTTTCCACAGTTTTATGGGAGTTTCATAAACAGCGTACCAAAACCCAGCCACCTTGTAACTCAGTGGCCGGATCCCAGCGACAATGTAGGACGGGGTCAGGGGCCCACGTTCTAGAGATGTCTGTGGGTCCCAGAGGTGGGACCAACTTCTATCGGGCATATATGGCATATCCTGTGGATATCTGATATGAGTCCACAACACACAAATTTTCATAGATCAGTCCAACGTTTCAATCCTATCCAGATTTTTATCAAGGCTATATGTATTAGCAAGTCGAGAAGGGCATCAACAGTGTTCTTTGGTGTAAAGCAGCGTGTCTCTGTTATCTAAGTTGCAGTTAGATCACTAGCAGCTTAGATCGCAGAGACACGCTGCTATACGCTGTTATATCAGTTACCCTGTGCAGTTTTTAAAAAATGCACTCCAGAAAATTAGGTTTTTTGCCTATATAGTGCAGCCTAGGCAATTTTTAAAGAATAATGTAGACGTTCATGTGTATGCCTTGTGTATACCTGTTTTAGTTGATGTGCCGTTTATGTGTGGTCTGCTATCTTGTTTTTTTTCTTTCCCTCTTATGTGACTCCCTTAAAGAGGCTCTGTCACCAGATTTTGCAACCCCTATCTGCTATTGCAGCAGATCGGCGCTGCAATGTAGATTACAGTAACGTTTTTATTTTTTAAAAACGAGCATTTTTGGCCAAGTTATGACCATTTTTGTATTTATGCAAATGAGGCTTGCAAAAGTACAACTGGGCGTGTTGAAAAGTAAAAGTACAACTGGGCGTGTATTATGTGCGTACATCGGGGCGTGTTTACTACTTTTACTAGCTGGGCTTTCTGACGAGAAGTATCATCCACTTCTCTTCAGAACGCCCAGCTTCTGGCAGTGCAGACACAGCCGTGTTCTCGAGAGATCACGCTGTGACCTCACTTCCCCAGGTCCTGCATCGTGTCAGACGAGCGAGGACACATCGGCACCAGAGGCTACAGATGATTCTGCAGCAGCATCGGCGTTTGCAGGTAAATCGATGTAGCTACTTACCTGCAAACGCTGATGCTGCTGCAGAATCAACTGTAGCCTCTGGTGCCGATGTGGCCGACACGATGCAGGACCTGTGAGTGACGTCACAGATCTGCACTGCCAGAAGCTGGGCGTTCTGAAGAGAAGTGGATGATACTTCTCATCAGAACGCCCAGCTAGTAAATGTAGTAAAAACGCCCCGATGTACGCACATAATACACGCCCAGTTGTACTTTTACTTTTCAACACGCCCAGTTGTACTTTTGCAAGCCTCATTTGCATAAATACAAAAATGGCCATAACTTGGCCAAAAATGCTCGTTTTTTAAAACTAAAAACGTTACTGTAATCTACATTGCAGCGCCTATCTGCTGCAATAGCAGATAGGGGTTGCAAAATCTGGTGACAGAGCCTCTTTAATGCAGCCTACAACTCCCATGATGCCTCTGGCTTTTCAGAAGCACAGGGGGCAGAGACTCATCACACTGCACTTGCCCTGCTCTGAGTCCTATCTAAGTGTGCAGCAAGTGATGGATCAGTGACCTAGAACTTCTGTCCTCACCTTGCAGAGTCTCGGACAATGTTTCTTTTATGATGCTGCTCAGCCTGTGTAAAGGGAAGTGTCCCTATTTATGTATATATGTATATATATATATATATATATATATATATATATATATATATATATATATATATATATCTATGCTTTGTTTGGAAACCATGGAGACAGGAGATAGTTTGATCTCCTGTATCCATTTCAAATCTCCCGTGCGCACGGATGGTCTCGCGTGCGCAATCTCACTGTATTATGCCCGCGCGTGATTACGAGCGGACGCTCATGAGTCGGCTGGTGATACATTATCACCATGCCGAACCATGCTAGCCGGGGGCGAGTGCCACTCTTCCACCACTGCGAGCGTACCGGCAGGCTTAAATAGCCCTGTGTCGGTACGCTCAGCAACTGAAGACCACCTCACCACTCCACCAACGAGGAGCAGCTGGGACCTGCCTGCCTCCCACACCACCAACGTCAGCTCACCTGCCCTGCGGTCTCCTGTCCTGCGGACCTGCTCCTGCCTCTGCTCCCCTGTACCACCAAACGCTAAGTATCATAGTGTAGCCACGGCTACACTTTAAACTCTCTCTCTCTCTCTCTCTCTCTCTCTCTCTGTCAGTCCCTGTTTACCCTTGCTGCCCTGAGTTAACCCTTGGTGCCCGAGTCCCTGTTTACCCTTGATGCCCTGAGTTAACCCTTGCTGCCCTGAGTAACCCTTGGTGCCCCTGAGTTCCTGTTTACCCTTGGTGTCCCAGAGTAACCCTTGGTGCTCCTGAGTCCCTGTTTACCTTTGCTGCCCTGAGTTAACCCTTGATGTCCCAGATTAACCCTTGGTGTCCCTGAGTTCCCCTTGGTGCCCCTGAGTTCCTGTTTACCCTTGCTGTCCCTGAAGTTGACCCTTGCTGTCCCTGAAGTTGAACCTTGCTGTCCCTGAAGTTGACCCTTGCTGTCCCTGAAGTTGACCCTTGCTGTCCCTGAAGTTGACCCTTGCTGTCCCTGAAGTTGACCCTTGCTGTCCCTGAAGTTGACCCTTGCTGTCCCTGAAGTTGACCCTTGCTGTCCCTGAAGTTGACCCTTGCTGTCCCTGAAGTTGACCCTTGCTGTCCCTGAAGTTGACCCTTGCTGTCCCTGAAGTTGACCCTTGCTGTCCCTGAAGTTGACCCTTGCTGTCCCTGAAGTTGACCCTTGCTGTCCCTGAAGTTGACCCTTGCTGTCCCTGAAGTTGACCCTTGCTGTCCCTGAAGTTGACCCTTGCTGTCCCTGAAGTTGACCCTTGCTGTCCCTGAAGTTGACCCTTGCTGTCCCTGAAGTTGACCCTTGCTGTCTCTGAAGTTGACCCTTGCTGTCTCTGAAGTTGACCCTTGCTGTCTCTGAAGTTGACCCTTGCTGTCTCTGAAGTTGACCCTTGCTGTCTCTGAAGTTGACCCTTGCTGTCTCTGAAGTTGACCCTTGCTGTCTCTGAAGTTGACCCTTGCTGTCTCTGAAGTTGACCCTTGCTGTCTCTGAAGTTGACCCTTGCTGTCCCTGAAGTTGACCCTTTGCTGATCTGCGCATCCCCTGTTGTATCCCCGGTTAACATTTCCCATTGTTAATCCTTTACCTGATTAACCCTTAGTGTACAGGGACAGTTATATTAGGAGGGAGTGGGACAGAGATTTTGAGCGTGAGAGAATTACAAGTAACTTATGTGTATTGTAACATAACTTCTATGTATGTTTAGGTAAGTGGGTGGCGGTATAGATTAGGATTGTAATACCATGTTTATACTGTACTGTGATTAGTTACTGTATTTTAGATATGAGAGTGATTACTGTATGTTAATAAATATTACCTTTCTTTACTGTACGGTCTTATTTCCTTAAGTAGCAGCAAAAGCAATTAGAGTGACGTTAGTATAAAGGAAAGGTAGGGGAACTAGGCATAACCCTAGTGACCCTGATTATATAAAGGAGGTAGTAATGGTGGGTGACACAAGCAAGTGAAATCCTGCCATTATACTTGCCCTTTTACAGCCTGTATCCTGCTAGTAAATGTCTTCCCCTTGCAAGCAGGATGCAGTGGAGAACAGCATCTCATAGAAATACATTGGACTTTCTGCACACAGCACTCACAGATCGTATACACAGTCAGTGTGAATCAGGGGAGTATTACAACTCTGCAGCTAATCATGGTATGGACTCGCCTATTATATCACTGCACTCCTGGTCCCTTAGGGCAGAAATTATCTCTTCAGCAGTACTATATGCAAAGACATACAGAGAAACAAAAACGGAGGAGCTGGGTGGGGATGAAAGGTGCCTCAGAGCTGCCAGGAGGGATTTGATAGGTGATGATGTAATCCTGTAGTTCACGGGAAGAGTCTGACCTGTCTACACATGAGAGCATGGTCTATTTTGGTGGTCATACTGAAATCACATGACACAGCTGCCTATAATAAAATGGTTAGACATGTATAGATGCAAGTGAGCTGGGAAGAAACAAATGACATTGCTAGAATATTGCTGGTGAGTTAGCAGGACGCGTGCAAGACAAAAATTTGCCGGAGTGTTTCTTTGATTAAAGCATACCTAACCTTTCAGGGGACTTTTCAGAATAAGCTATCATAAGTGTGTACATGAGAAATAACACTCTTCCTGGACATTATATGATTTTTCCCTTCTGGAAGTCCTAAAACTAATTCTCCATTTTCCCTGGACTAGTGAGTAGAGCCTAAGGGTATGTTCACACGCTAGCTGTCATTTACGTGTGAAAAGACAGACTGTTTTCAGGAGAAAACAGCTGCCTCGTTTCACACGTAAATGCTCCTTCTCGCATTTTGCGAGGCGTCTGAGACGCTCGTAAATAATGAGCTGTGCTTCATTGAGTTCAATGAAGAACAGCTCAAATTACGTGGCAAAGAAGTGCCCTGCACTTCTTTGCCGAGGCAGTCCATTTACGCGTCGTCGTTTGACAGCTGTCAAACGACGACGCGTAAATTACAGGTCGTCTGCACAATACGTCGGCAAACCCATTCAAATGAATGGGCAGATGTTTGCCGACGTATTGTAGCCCTATTTTCAGGCGTAAAACGAGGCATTATACGCCTCGTTTACGCCTGAAAATAGGTCGTGTGGACCCAGCCTAACTTCTATCATGTCTGCCATACATTGCACACATAGTGAAGTGAGCATCCTGCTCTCCTATCTCTATCTATCACATATAAAGAAGCAGCAGGAGGATATTACACTGCAGTAATGAACAATGTAGCTGTGAATGCAGCACTGGAGTGAGATATAATACTTACTAGGAAGCTGCTGCAGCATCTCTGTGTGTCTCTTTGCCTCTCACTTTTCCTCTGACTCTGATCCTGCACCCTCCTTCTCCCTTCCGACTCCATAGACTTTTATGGGCAGCTGTAACCTGATTCATCAGTGAGCTAATAGCCCTTAGTCTTGTCTTGAGGCAACGTAAAAAGCAGTATATTCATAGTGAGTGAGTGAACAGTTAGGAGGGGGAGAAGGAGCCTGATAAGTGGACAAAGAGGCATTTTTTTATCCAAAAGGCAGGGGTCCGCAACCTTCGGTACTCCAGCGGTTGTGAAATTTCAACTACCAGCATGTTGAAAACCTAAGGCTTTATTATTCTGGCCAAAGGCTGTGAGGGCATGCTGGGAATTGTATTTTCACAACATCTGGAGTTCTGACGGTTGCTGACCCATGAAATAAGGTATATTACAAAGTTTCTTATATTCACTTGTTCTATTGATTTATGCAAATTTTGTTGAAATATTAGTGCCCATTTTAGGCTGAATTTTTTTAAGCAGATGTAAGAAGTTAGAAAAAATAATTATGTGTAAATAAGTGTTAAATTACATTATTTGCACATGCTATTACTAATGTTTTCTACTTTTTGGGCCAAGTTATAGGGAAACCAGGTCAGTTGTTAATCCAGGCAGTTGAGCATCTGAAAATCTAAGTGCATATTATAGTATATCTAAATACAGTTGCAGTTTCTTTTTTTTGTAAATAGATACAGATTTATACCTCCGTATAAAGGTAGAGGAAGTACAGACTCAATTGGAGTTTGGTAATGCTTTATTTTGGATCATGCTTCACTTCAGCATTCTTGCAGGGTTAGATTCTGGGGCTAGTAATGCCAACCCCATGGGTGTCCCCCTTGGAGCAGCTGTTGCAAAGATTCAGGCGATTTGGGCGACTGTAGACCTACATGCACCTCAGTGGCTTTCGGTGGTGGCCAACCACTACCTTTTGACCTAACCAAAGGTGGGAGCTGTGCACCTCAAATCCATGAGTGCGGTGCAAATTCTTGGTACGTATTGTCTGACTTCCAGGGATCCTCTCAGTGGTATACAGCAGCTTTTCGCAGAGACTGGTCTCGTACTCAGTACGTATACTCAGTGTTTGGGAACACCTTGTGGTCTGCACCACACAGTTCAGCAGGGATGAAATCGGGTTTTTATTAAGGGACAGTCTTATTTCCGTGGTATGCATCAAAGTCATAAATTTTATTTAAAACAGACCCAGCCAGTACAATAAACTTGCAGAAAACTACAATTGCACTCTTGCTCGGCTATTTCTGTAACTCCCAGAGAAGTGAATGGAGAAAGCCGAGCACATGTGAAAAAGCAAGTAGTTGAGGGGGGTGAACACACCCACACCCCGTCTTTATAAGTACTTCCAAATTATCATCCCAGTTAAAGGCTAGGTACACCTTTTTAAATTAGTTTGTTTTTGTTTTTTATATAAAAAAAAGTTTATTAGTGTGTCTGGTTCAACTTTCTTAATACTTTTTTATAAAAAATTATTTTTACTTTTTGAGATACAGCTGCTTTGTATCCTGTATACAGAGCACCTGTATCTAACTCTGAAACCTGTATCCGTCAGGTCAGCGGCACTGACGGTTTGAATGTCAGCGGGTCCAGCGCGTCTGACACGCAGGATCGAGCTGTTATCGATCACATCTAAGTTCATAACTTAGATGTGATTGATAACAGGTGTATCCTGCATGCACAAAGTTGGCCATTTTATTAATAGCCATCAAGAACTCCACTTTTCATTTTTGCATATGATATGCTAATATGTTGAGGAAGTTTATAACAAAATAATAAAAATGTTGGACCTGGTGATGTTGTTATAAAAATAAGAAAATCTGTAAATGAGTGTGAGACTGTAGCCAAGCTGCCTTTTCCCTACACATTCGAATGTGTCGAGTAAGGTAATGAAGGGGCTTCATAAATATGGTGTTTGGCCCAAATTACAAAATTTTTAATATATTAACGACGGAAAACTGCTGAATAATTGTAATGAATGTAGATCACTGTGAGATTAAACACTGATCCACTGTGATTTTCACTTTAAAAACTGAAAAAGTCAAAAGAGATAAATAAATTTTTTAGGCACTCAATGCATTTTTATAAAATATGCTAATATACAGTATGTGCATATGTCCGGTGTCTATAGCCAGACAGATAAGTTGCATGCAACGCTTCTTTATCCAGTTGGGAAGGGGGATGTAATAAAAATGTCTATCAGTGTGCAACTTTCTAAATACTTTTTATTAAAAATAATTTTTACTTTTTGAGATACAGCTGCTTTGTATCCTGCATACAGAGTAGCTGTATCTAGTGCTGAAACCTGTATCCGTCAGGTAAGCTGGACTGATGGGTTCAGTGTCAGCGGGTCCTGCGTGTTTCTGACATGCAGGATCGAGCCGCTATCGATCACATCTAAGCTCATAACAGGTGATTCCTGCTTTAGGCTGGGTTCACACGACCTATTTTCAGACGTAAACGAGGCGTATTATGCCTCGTTTCACGCCTGAAAATAGGGCTACAATACGTCGGCAAACATCTGCCCATTCATTTGAATGGGTTTGCCGACGTACTGTGCAGACAACCTGTCATTTACGCATCGTCGTTTGACAGCTGTCAAACGACGACGCGTAAAAATACAGCCTCGTCAAAAGAAGTGCAGGGCACTTCTTTCAGACGTAATTTGAGCCGTTCTTCATTAACCCCTTAATGACCGGGCATGTTTGTACCTTAATGACCAAGCCAGATTTGTCAAATCTGGTATGTCTGACTTTATCAGAGAATAACTCTGTGAAAGTTTTGAATATCCAAGTAATTCTGACATTGTTTTTTCGTCACATGTTGTACTTTATTTTAGTGGTAAAAGTAGACTGATACGATTTGCGGAAATTAATTAAAAAATAGAAAAATGGAAGAAATTTTGTAAAAATTACCATTTTCCCCTATTTTTAACTGCAATATGTCACATATCTACACACATACTGTACAATTTTTTTAATTAAATATATATTTCTATCTCTTTACTCCATTTTGGCAGCACTTTTGAAAAAATAAAATAAATTTTCAGCAATTTAGAGGACTTACAAATTAAATAATAATTTTATAAATTTTGAAGTACATTTTGTTTTCCTGCACCAAGCCAGGTTTTCAGAGGCTCATAGGTGTCAGAATGGTGGAAACCCCCACAAATGACCCGATTTAGAAAACTAGACCCCTTAAGGTATTTACCTAAGGATATAGTAAGTATTTTGACCCCACAGTTCTTTGCTAAATTTAATGCATATCAGGTGAAAAAAATAATAATTTCACTTTTTTCATAAAAGTATTTGTTTGAAGACCGATTTCTTTGTAAAGCGACCATGAAAATGAAGAAACACACCCCAAAATCTATCACCCTCTTTCTCCTGTTTTCAAAAATACCCACATTGTGGCCCTAATGCGTTGTTTGGACACACGGCAGGGCCCCAAAGGAAGGGAACACCCGGAGGCTTTCAGGACATTTTGCTTGAAAATGTTTTAGGCCCCAATGTACATTTGGAGAAGCTTTGAGCTGCCAGAATGATAGAAACTCCCCATAAACGACCCCATTTCGAAAACTAGACCCCTTAAGGTATTTATCTAGGGGTATAGTTAGCATTTTGACCACACAGGTTTTTCGCTAAATATATTGAAATTAGTCTGTAAGAATTAAAATGTACTTTTTTTCTGAAACAACATAGAAATTTTTATTATTTACAAGGAATAACGAAGAAAATGCACCCCAACATTTGTAAAGCAATGTCTCCCGATTACGACAATACCCCATATGTGGTAATAAACTGCTGTTTGGTCCCACAGCAGGGCTCAGAAGGGAAGGAGCGCCATTTGGATTTATGATTTTGCTGGAATGGTTTTCGGTGCCATGCCGCATTTGCAATGCACTGGAGGGACCAAAACAGTGGAAACCCACCAAAAGTGACCCCATTTTGGAAAAACCTTCAAGGAATTTTTCTAGGGGTATAGTGAGCATTTAGACCCCACAGGTCTTTTGCAGAGTTTATTAGAATTAGGGCGCGAAAATTAATATCAACATTTTTTCCACTAAAATGTTGCATTTTCTCATTTTCACAAGGGATAAAGGAGGAAAAAAACAACCATTTTTTTATAAAGCAATTTCTCCCGAGTACGGAAATACCCAACATGTTGTCATACGTTTTTTCATTAGAAATGAATTAACCCTTTCAGGACTGATCCATTTATTGCTTTCATATTTTAGATTTTCACTCCCCGCTTTCCAAGAGCCATAACTTTTTTATTTTTCCCTCAATAGAGTGGTGTGAAGGCTTATTTGTTGCGGGACAATCTGTAGTTTTCATTTGTACCATTTTGGGGTACATGCGATTTTTTTTGATCACTTTTTATTCAATTTTTTTGCAATCCTGAGCAAAAAACAGGAATTCTGACACCGTTTTTTAGGTTTTCTTTTTGCGGCGCTCACCGTACGCTATAAATGACATTTTTACTTTATTCTGCGGGTTGGTACGATTACGGCGATACCATATGTATATAGGTTTGGTCCTTTTTTTTAGCGTTTGCGCAATAAAATGACTTATTTATAAAAAAAAAAAATTCTGTGTCACCATATTCTGAGAGCCATAATTTTTTAATTTTTTAGTCAAAAAAGCTGTGTAAGGGCTTGTTTTTTTGCGGGACGGATAGAAGTTTTTATTGGTACTATTTTCGGGTACATGCGACTTTTTGATCACTTTTTATTCTTTATTTAGGGAGCGGTGGTGACCCAAAAAATTGCGATTCTGTCGTAGTTTTTTATTGATTTTTTTTGGGGTGTTCATCGTGCGGGAAAAATAACATTACAGTTTTATAGTTGGGGTCGTTACGAACACGGTGATACCAAATATGTGTACTTTTTTAACGTGTTCATTTTTTTTCTATAATAAAAGTCTTATAGGAAAAAAAGCATTTAGTGTTTATAGAACTTATAACTTTTATTTTTACACTTTTTTTAAAACATTTTTATTACTTTTTTTTACTTTTTTAACTTGTCTCACTAGGGGACACTTAGTCTTGCAGCTTTGATCGCTGCTAGAGTACATTACACTACACACGTAGTGTAATGTACTCTAACTGTCATAGTGACGTGACTGTCACACTGACAGGAAGCAGAGGAGGAACGGCCGGAGGCTGTTCCTCCGAGGCTTCCGTGCATGGCAACCCGGAGGTCATTATCTGACCTCCGATTGCCGTGACAAGCATCGGTAGCCCCCACGATCACTTCGTGGGGGCTGCTGATGTGCTTCAAACCACTTAAATGTGGCGACGGCAATCCGTCGCCGCACTTAAGGGGTTAACTGCCGAAATCAGCGGCGATGGTCCGCTGTCCGGCAAGACTGATGTCTCAGCTGTCGGGGACAACTGTCAGCGCGGGTCTGTCACTCTGTGTTTACACAGAGTGACAGTTTGAAATGCGGACGAAAATGAACGTCATGGTGCGGGAACTAGCAGCCGACCATGACGTTCATTTTCGTCCTTGGTCGTTAAGGGGTTAAAGTCAATGAAGCACAGCTCAAAATTTACGGCTGTCAGAGAAGCCTCGCAAAATGCGAGGAGGAGCATTTACATCTGAAACGAGGCAGCTGTTTTCTCCTGAAAACAGTCTGTCTTTTCACACGTAAATGCCTGCTATCGTGTGCACATACCCTTAGAGACACGCAGGACCCGCTGACACTGAACCCATCAGTCCAGCTTACCTGACGGATACAGGTTTCAGCACTAGATACAGCTACTCTGTATGCAGGATACAAAGCAGCTGTATCTCAAAAAGTAAAAATCATTAGAGATTTGACACAGACAAATCATACAGGCCATTATGTAGCAACACCGACCTTTGAGAGGGAAACACCTTTCCACATGTGTCTCTTTGAGCCTATTGACCACCAGGAAAGTGATGTTTCTACGGCTTTTATTGACTTTAGTCAATTCAGACCAACAGCTGTTTCTGTTTGACAAAACTCAACTGCAATCTTTATGCAGAAATGCGCACAGTAAAAGACTTCTTAGTAGAGAGCAGCAGTCGGTATAAAATTATTACAGAGGTAATGACATTTGTGTTTATTTATGATAATCCTGTTAATTCAATTTGCTGAAGTTCAGCATCAAGCTGAAGTCCTCATACAATGTGGCAGTGTTAAGTAGACTGGGTGAAGTCTTGGGTCATGTCTACAGTTACAATGTTAATTGAAGTCTTTTAGATCTTTTTTGCATTTTTTTCTAAATTATGACCCAAACTTCGGTAACCGAAGTGATGACAGTTTTTCCTGATGTGAAGAAATAATTGGTAAGCAACAAGCACCAACCGTATATGTAGAAGTTTAATCCTGTGTGTGCATAATTGATCATGGCAGTGGGCATGTGTCCCGCTGTCTGATATTGTGAATAGGCTCTGTTTCCCTACATCTTATAAGCAGTTGCTAGATATGGACTTATGACTTTCATTTGAGCTAAAAGCTCTTTATGTTTTACTGCTGGCAGTATTGCACAGTACTGCATTGTATTCTTGTATGTTCAAACCCTTTAATAGAACAGGTTGCCACACCTGCGGTTATACTTCCCTCAATTATCCTTATTTCTATTGATTGTGGCACCAATAGGCCAGGATCACACACACAGTTTTCATGCAGTTCCTGGTGCAGTTTTTGGCTCAGTTTTTTTCAGCCAAACACAGAAGTGGACACAAAATAGAGTATATGCCTCAGTCGTTTCTTTATAGCAATTCTCCCATTTTAAAATAAGCTTTTGGCTTTGGCTACAAAAACTGAGCCAAAAACTGAACTGAAATATGCATCAAAACTGTGTGTGAGATCCCAGCCTTATTAGAACTTCTGTAGCACCAGTACAGTCTACACGTATATAAATGTTATGGTCTCTAAGGCTATGTTCACACGGAGTATTTTGCAGGAGGAATATCTGCCTCAAAATTCCGTTTGGAAATTTGAGGCAGATTTTCCTCTCCCTGCACGCCGATTTTCGCGCCATTTTTCGCCCGCGGCCAATGAGCGCCGCGGGCATAAAACACCGCGATATACGCTTTCTCTGCCTCCCATTGAAGTCAATGGGAGGTCAGAGGCGTAAATGCCCGAAGATAAGGCATGTCGCTTCTATTTCCCGCGAGGCAGTTTTACTGCTCGCGGGAAAAAGACGCCGACACCTCCCATTGAAATCAATGGGAGGCATTTTAGGGCCGTTTTTGCCGAGTTTTGCGACACGGTTTCCGCGTCAAAAAACTCGGCAAAATACTCAGTGTGAACATAGCCTAAATACGCTCAATTAACAAATCTTTTGATCAGTAGTAGAGTGTCTGCTTTCTATTATTGGATTGATAATTATTTACACATAGGGAAAAAGTGGCCTAATATAAGAGCCCAATATAAAAGACTGAATATATAAAATATGCAAATTGTATTAAGCTATATTTAATACACTATATCGAGCTGTAGTAACCAAAAAAATGAGCACTTCATAGACATTTAACCCCTTTCCCCGCATTCTGGGCCTTAACGACAGAGCAATTTTTGTTTAGTTTTTCTATAGTCGCTTTCCAAGAGCTATAACTTTTTTTTTACTTTTCCATTAAAGGGGTTTTCCAATACTTTTTTTTATTTCTTAAATCAATGCAATGTTCCTCTATTAAGATATTAGTGCACTCTGTCTAGCTTTTTCTTGATAATAAATGGTTTTAGTAACATTACTCCCTATTGTTTACCTGGAGAGGTTTGTTTTGCTCAGTAAGTTCATTCCTCTTCTCTTCCTGTGTTTCTCCTCCCTGCATGCACTGCTCTAGTCCCAGCATGCAATGTGCATGCAGCAGTGCACTTGCTCCGCCTACTACACCCAGCTCTACTAACTTCTGCAATCCCAGTCTTCATTTTGGTGCTCTCATTCTATTACTGCTAGCACAAGCTGAAATCACTGGATATCTGCGTTTTTAAACAACACTGACCCTATATGATGATACGTAAAGTTTGGTCTTTATAATTATAAGTTTTCTAAATGTATATTAACTGTTTATACAGTCTTAGTTTTAAATACTGTATTTTATATATATATATAAAATAAAAAAAATTGAATTCTAACATGTGAATTGGGATAAAAGGAGCAATACCTGTGGATCGCCGCTGCATCCTGTGTCGGAGATTCACAGTGAGCAAGAAAAAAACTAAAGGGAAGCAGCGCTCCTAACTAGCCATCGATGAAAAATAATTCCCCTTCATGTAACTCTGCTACCTGTCAAC
The DNA here is from genome assembly GCF_050947455.1 of Rhinoderma darwinii. Classification (NCBI taxonomy): domain Eukaryota; kingdom Metazoa; phylum Chordata; class Amphibia; order Anura; family Rhinodermatidae; genus Rhinoderma; species Rhinoderma darwinii. The sequence continues at coordinate 78,704,583 of NC_134689.1, forward strand.
TGAAAAGTCATCCACCACAGGGAAAAATGTTAGTCCATCATGTCTGATTCCCAGGTGTTTCTTTGCGGTACTCCTCTGTGTGGAAACATTTTTCACTCTGGCAGCTGATTTTTCCATTGACAGGTAGCAGAGTTACACAACAGGAAAACAAATTCCCCATCATGTAACTCTGCTACCTGTGAACTGAAAAGTCATCGGCTGTTTGAAGGGGGTGCACCGCTCGTATAAGCGCTGCTTCCCCTTACTTCATCACACTGTGAATCGCTAACTAGTTCGTATAGAAGCGAAGTATTGCCTAATTATTTTTTTTGGGCTTCCAGTTCAGTTCTGAAGTGGCTTTGAGGGGCCTATATATTAGACACCCCTATGAAACACGACATTTTAGAAACTAGACCCCTCAAAGTATTCACAACAGCATTTAGAAAGTTTATGCACAAAATGTTTTACCAGAGAAACGCAACTCAATACTTATTGTCCAGATTCTGCAGTAGAAATATCCCACATGTGGCCCTCGGGCGGTAATGGACTGAAGCATCGGCCTCAGAAGCAAAGGAGCACCTAGTGGATTTTGAGGCCGCCTTTTTATTAGGCACCATGTCCGGTTTGAATAGGTCTTGTGGTACCAAAATAGTGGAAACCCCCAAAAGGTGATCCCATTTTGGAAACTAGACCACTTGAGGAATACATTGTAGTTTTCTTGGGGTGCATGCAGCTTTTTGATCAGTTTTTATTCTATTTTTAAGTGGCGCGGTGACTAATAAACAGCAATTCTATTGTTTTTTAATTCTATTTTTGTTACAGCGTTCACCGTGCGCTATAAATGACATATTCACTTTATTCTATGGGGCGATACGATTAGGGCTCATTTACACGAGCGTATTATACGTTTTTGCAACGCGCGTCGCAGGGACCTATGTTACTCTATGGGGCCGTGCAGACAGGTACGTGATTTTCACGCAGCGTATGTCCGCTGCGTGAAACGCACGACGTCCTATATTTGTGCGCTGTTCGCGCATCACGCACCCATTGAAGTCAATGGGTGTGTGAAAACCACGCATGTCGCACGGAAGCAATTCCGTGGGACGCGCGTGATTCACGCAACAGCACTGTAAAGGATGAATGAAAACAGAAAAGCACCACGTTCTTTTCTGTTTACAAACATCCAAACGGAGTGTCATAATGATGGCGGCTGCGCGAAAAGCACGCAGCCGCGCATCATAAAGGGCTGACACACGGAGCTGTTAAGTGCTTTTTGCGCACGCAAAACGCCGCGCTTTTTGCTTGCACAAAACGCACACGCTCGTGTAAACTCGGCCTTACGGTGACACCAGATGTTTATAGTTTTTTTATGTCTTATGGCGTTTGCACAATAAAATACGTTTTGTAAAAAATCATTCACTTTTTGTTACCTTATTCTAAGAGCCAGAACTTTATAATTTTTCCATCAATAAAGCCGTGCGAGGACTTATTTTTTGCGTAACGAACTGTAGTTTCCATCAGTACCATTTTTCGGTAAATGCAACTTTTTGATCTATTTTTAATACATTTTTTGGGAGGTGAAGTGACCAAACAATTGTGATTGTGGTACGGTTTATTATTATTTTCTTTTACGGCGTTCACCGCGCGGGATAAATAACGAAATAATTTTGTAGTTCAGGCCGTTACGGACGCGGCGATACCAATTATGTATCGTTTATTTATATATTTTTATTAATAAAAAAGGACTGATAAGGGAAAAAAAGGGGGATTTTTTTAACTTTTAATTTCTTATTTTTACACATCTTTTTTAACTTTTTTTTTTACTTTATTACTTTGTCCCACTAGGGGACTTGAGGGCAGGAGGCCCTGATCGCTATTCTAATACACTGCACTACATCCGTAGTGCAGTGTATTAGAACTGTCAGCTATTCACTGACAGCAAGCATAGTGGGTCCTGACTTTGTCAGGACCCACTAGGCTTCCGTCGATGGCATAGCCGGACGCCTTTGTTTGGTGTCCGGTTGCCATAGTAACCATCGCCGGCCGCTATCGTGTAGCAGGCCGGCGATGGTAACTTAACCCCTAAAAACCCGCGATCTCTATAGAACGCGGCTTTTAAGGGGTTAGACAGCGGGGACACAGCGATCGGTCCCCGCTGTAGGAGCTGCGGCAGCTGCTGTACGAGACAGCAGCTGTCACAGCTCCTGCACCTGTCGGGAAGACGGCCGAAACGGCCGTTATTCCTGCAACTTCGTATACACACCGCTACACACCTTCAACCTTGCGCATGCGCAGTGTAATATACACGGCCGCTGAAGACGCAGCCACATAATTTCACAGAGCATGCGCGGTGGAGTGTGTTCACCACGCATGCTCTAATTCAATAAAGAAGCACGTGGTACGGTTACGTCATTTTTGACGTAACCGTACAGTGTGTAAGCCGGAAACCGGAAGCAAGGCAGAAGACCAAATGGACGGGTCTGCACAGGAAGTGCAGATTTTGCATTGCTAAGGGGACGGCGACGGAGGAGGATATACGACGCTACAGCCATCTGATGAAACGTAAGTACATTGGAAAGTTATATCTTTTTCATTGTTTTATTTAAATAAATGTAATTTTTTAGTTCCGGAATACCCCTTTAACTTAGCTGTATGAGGAATTGTTTTTTGCGGGATGAGTTGTATTTTTAAAATGGCATCATTTTGGGGGACGTATATTTTTTGATTAACTTTTTTTCACTTTTTATTAAGGGGATAAAAAAAAGCAATTCTGCCATTGTTCTATGCGTTTTAATTTTACGCCATTGACCGTGCAGCGTAAATAACATGCTCCTTTTTATCCTAACAGTCGGTATGATTATGGCGATGCCACATATGTATAGTTTTTTTTATGTTTCACTACTTTCGCTCACTTTTAAACTAAAATTATATGTTTTTGAATCGCCGCTTTTCAAGACATCACTGTTCACTTTGTGGCTTAAATAACATGTTCACTTTATTTTTCGGGTCATACCAGCAGCATTTAAAAAATCAGGATCCTGACCAGTCCACAGAGTTTAAGGCAGCACAGAGTATTTCAGGAGCCGCGTTCTGCTCCCGTAGGTAAACGGGGTAGCAGCACTGCGAAGACCGCACAGAGAATTCACCGGCGGTCAGGATAGAACGTAGCAGCTAGATGAGGGGAACACACCCAGCTGCTAAGTGAGACACAGCAGGGCGCGCTTCCAACACAACCGTACTGTTAGCTATACAGCTGACGGCTGTCAGCCGTGCAGTAGGATCTTGTGCGGGGTGGTGACTTGGCAATCATGTGAAGGTGTTATTGAGGACACGAGTGGAGGAGAGGTAACAGACTGAGAGCTACGTAATGGTAAGAGCAGAGTTCACAGCAGCACAGAATATTTCAGGAGAGGAGCGTGCAGATGTTGAGGAGTGTTGACGCTGACTGGTCACTGATTGGTCAGCGTCATACACATAAACACGCCCAGTTAAAAACACAATACACGCCCAGTTGGACATAACGAAAAAAAAACACCCAATTGTCCATTTCAAAGCTCATTTGCATAAATATAAAATAGCTCATAACTTGGCCAACAATGAAGGTTTTTTAAAAAAACAAAACGTTACTGTTCTCTACATTGCAGCGCCGATCACATGCAATAGGCGATAGGGGTTTGAGAATCTGGTGACAGAGCCTCTTTAAACTACGTCGCCATGAGAAGGCGGAAGCCTCGCCTAAGGCCCGTTGGTGACCACTGTGAAAAGGCACATTGGTGGTCACCAGTGGGTTAAATGAGTTAGCTAGGTTTTAAAAATTGATGGCCTAACACTTTAATGAGACAACGCTGCAATACCTTGCACTGCTTCTATTAAAGTAAAAGCGAGTACAAGTATGAACAGCCTAAAACCCGAGGTAAACAATGAAGATGCTGCAGCGCCCGCTTGACCATCACAGCCACTTCAAACAGCTGATAGACGGGAGTTCAAGTACGAAAAGCCTGAAACGTATGTAAACAATGAATTGGCTGCAGCAATCGCTCGAGTGCCGCAGCCCCTTCAAACTGTTGATTGGCAGGGGGGTCGTACGAAAGGCCTGACACATATGTAAACAATGTATTGGCTGCAGCGATCGCTCGAGTCCCGCGACCTATTCAAACAGCTAATCAGTGGGTGTGCTGAAAGTTGGACCTCCATGGATCTAATATTGATGGCCTATCCTAAGAATAGGCCTTCAGTTTTGAAATCCTGGATAACCCCGATAAAATGTCTCTCTTGACCTATTAATTTGTTATGCTGTTAGTCTGTCGCAAAGACATTCTCTTGCTGTAGCTTTTAACATCCTTTGATAAATAATGTAATGCTTGTTCAGGTAAAATATGGTTCATTTGTGTAATAGAACACGGTTATGACGCTTGCTATGTTTTCCATGGTCCTGATTTTGACTGCAGTATAATAAAATGTGAGGATGTGTTCTTAGTAATTAAAGTGCTGCTTCTTCTAAAATATATAAATATTTAAAAAAAACGACAAACATTTACAGTAATATTTTTTATTCCAGTAACAGTGAATTCAAATATTTAGTTTCTTACTTTTTAGTGCCTGAATTTTCCTTTAAAAGCATTGCTGACTTGCCCTCTGTACTTTGCTTCCACCTCTGGAACGGAAACTACTAGCTCCTCTGTCAACAGTTCAGCTTTAAAGGATTTCAATGAATTGAGGAGACGCTACAAACAGCAAAGGCAAAATACTGTGCGCAGTTTAGGTGTGAGGCAATTTGTCATGTAAATAAAATAATCATCATTTCCGTTTTAAATGGTGATGTAAAACGTACATAGCTAGCCACAATGACAGCGTGCTCACCAAATCAGGAATGAGTGGGCAGGTTGGTCTATTCTTCTTTGGAAACTTTTGCTATCCGCCAGAATTATGAACGTCCTGTAATGTCATTAGAAATCTGTGTGCCGTGAAATAAACGTTCTGTTCAGATTTGCGTACCTCAAAGTAAAGATGCAACAAGTATCTGGTATATGGCACTACTATAATGTGATTATTTCTAACCAGTCAAAAAGAAACAAATGTGCATTATACAGTTTGACGGACACTGTCCTTTTAGGGCAAATGCGGTACCACCCAAAATTTTCATTTGACATCAGTACTCCTCTCTGCGCTTTCAAGAACAGTTTACACAAGGCATTTCTTTCTCGCATAGTCACTCTTTGAATGTGATTCTGCAGATCTAAACAAATACAAGCCCCACAGGTCTTATCCAAACTGACTTTGTCCCCTAAGAATTACATGCAGATGGTGTTTTTACCCAACAAACAAATGGTTACATTTATCATAGCCATCCTGTTCTTTCAAATGGAAATCTCTAAAGAATGACATCTGGCCAGGTGTAACCAAAGAATAGATTTTTACCTTTTGTTATTTCCACTGATGTCCAGAAATCAAACAAGAAAACTAATTTTAACAATTCTTTATCGTTTTGTTATTTACATCTCGGGCTGAAAAAATAAAATACATTTCTGCTGCCATGTAATCACAATTTATAGAGATTATTTTCACTTATTAGCTACGTTCACATGTAGTGCTCCAGATTTTCCAGCCGGATTTGCAGGAGGAAAATCTGCAGTGTATTACAGTAGCAGCAAAGTGGTTGAGATTGTAACATTTCCGTGTAGAAATTGATATAATATCATGCAATACCATAAGACGCCTGTCCTGCGAGAAGTTCTTGGGAAATCTCGTACCACTTTGGATTAGTTGTGAACGTTATGAGAAGGTCAGGCCGGCCGTATTTTTGGACGTAGCAGAAAGCATCTTGTGTACGTTCATGCATGTAACGCGGACCACCGGTAAAACTGGATGGCAGGATAACTAATCGCCATATGTTTTCCACATTATCTTGTTGCATGGCATCTCGCAGATGCACGTATTCTTCGTCGCGTAAACGTGTCTGGTTAGTGCGTATGTACACTAACATGTTCACAATAAATTGACTGAACAATCCTCGAAATCATTGCAAATAGATAAAACGATTACGCCTTATCTGCAGCAGGTATGAATAAAATTGCTGGGCTGATATATTTCTATAAAAATGTGTTCCCCCTAGGAGTAGGATTAACTTGGTAGAGTCCAAAATTGTACCCATCTTCGCCGTGGCAATAAATTAAAGGATATTGCAGGGCGTCGTAAGCTCTGTGTGTTTCGAAAATGCGTTGCAGGCAATCGTCGTGAGTGCGCAACACAATGTCACACCTATCGCACTCCTGATCAACTAAAACCACTGCAACTTCATCTGTGACGGGGGCGTTATACCTGGCATGGTGTTCAGCAACAGGACGTTTATCTGCGCTGATGATTATTTTGTAATCGTTGCTTTGCGCCACGGAATAGACTGTAATGCAGGTTTGAAACTATGCACGTACGGATTCACCTGATGCAGCATGTTTTGAAGTGGAGATATAAGGTTACTATTTAGTTGTGGAAAGTTCTGATTTCTGATATTGGCCTGTTCATTGTAATCTGATACAAAATAAATTTGAAGAAATTTTGGCTCATCTTGTGGTAGCAAAGATCCGATGAGATGATAAGCTTGGCCTTGCCCCTTGAAGGTTGGCATGAATGGTCCCTCTGTAATTAGTTTTGCCCCAAAAGATGTCATTTGGTATGCGCTGTTATATAAGCGGATACTGTGTAAGAAGTGTTTTGATTGTGGATGGACACCATTTAAAAGTTGTTTTATAAGCTCTGGAGGTTTTTTAAAATTTTCAATGTGAACTTTACCACTTGAACAACAGATTCCATTTGGTTCTTTTCTCCATTTGAGAGCACCGCAAAAATTGCAAATTACGACCGTACCACCTACGGAAGCAAATTCAGCATAGTCAATCCTAGGGGAATACATAAAACCTGCTGTTTCCTTATTGACCCAAGGAACAACATTGTTTGCCAACCATACTCCTGAGACTCATCTGAATCTTCTGATGAAATAGACATTCTATTAAGAGTGTCGAATTCGATCAGCCTCTAAACGTGATTGACGTTGTTCTGCTGTTTCTGCTTGCCGTATTTCATCTACTCTTTCAGTCAATAAATAACTTTCATTCTCTTGACGCGTGCGTTCATAATTCTCTCTACCTGATTCCAATCGTCGTTGATATTGGTCTTCGCTTTCGAGAGCTCTGGCATAGTTGTGAGGTTTGCGATCAGCGGTTAATCGCGCTTCACGTTCTTTACTACTTTCAAGCTCTCTCTCGAGGCCACTGTGCGAGCTCTCTGACAACTCAAGCGAGATTCTCTGTTGGTGAAAGTTTCAGACTCGTGTGACGATGCATGGCGCTATCGGTCAGCAAATAGTCGCGCTTCACGTTCCTCGTTACTCTCCAGAGGCCGACATGCAAGCACGCTGTCTACTTAGCCTTGACTCATGCTGGGTAGAAGTTTCTGATGCGAGAGTTCTGGCCTGACGTTCTTGAACTGCAGTAAGTGTCGCCTCATAATCTTTTTCAGATTCTTGAGACCTAACTAGTCTCATATTTCTGCTATATTGAGAAATATTTGATCTTTTTCTAAAAGGCATTTACTCTTGAGACTTAGAGGCCGCTGTCCGAGCCCTTTGAGCCAACCAATCAGATTATAGTTTTTTGAGGCAGCTAGGTGCATGAAGCAGCGAGCGGATTGGCTGCTTCATTTCTCTTCTATGTGTAATATCCAATACAGACAAATGTTGGAACTGTTGTCCATAGCAGCCAATCAGATTACAGTTTAGATTTTTGTGAGGCAGCTAGGAGAATAAAAACCTCAACCTGATTGGTATTTTATCTCCCTCCTATGTGTAAGAACCAAAATAAACAAATGTTGGAACTTTTGTCCATAGCAACCAATCAGATTGTAGTTTACATTCTTGTGAGGCAGCAGGTGAATGATAGCTGCGATCTGATTGGTTGCTATATTTCCTTAGGCCCCATGCACACGAACGTAAAAACGGCCGTAATCACGGGCCGTAATTATGTGCCCATAGACTTCTATTGGCCACGGGTACCTCCCCGTATGCTTACGGGAAGGTGCCCGTGCCGTTGAAAAATATAGAACATGTCCTATTTCAGGCCGTAATTACGGCACGGGCAGGCCCATAGAAGTCTACGTGTGTGCACCCGTAATTACGGGAGCGTTGCTATGCGACGTCAGTGTATAGTCACTGTCCAGGGTGCTGAAAGAGTTAAACGATCGGCAGTAACTCTTTCAGCACCAGGGACAGTGGCTACCGATCACAATATAGATAAAGCTGTAAAAAAAAATAAAAAAAAAATGTTCATACTTACCCAGAACTCCCTGCTTCTTCCTCCAGTCCGGCCTCCTGGGATGACGTTACAGCCCATGTGACTGCTGCAGCCAATCACAGGCCAATCACTGGCTGCAGCGGTCACATGGACTGCGCGTCATCCAGGGAGGTCGGACTGGATGTCAAGAGAGGGACGCGTCACCAAGACAATGGCCGGGTAAGTATGAATTTCTTTTACTTTTATTACGGAAAGGGCTGTCCCTTCTCTCTATCCTGCACTGATAGAGAGAAGGGCTGCCGATTACTGCAGTGTAATTTTGCATCGAAAACGTGCCCTGGAATACGGGTGACACCGGACCCGTATTTACGGGCACGGGTCCGTAAATACTGGTGCAATACGGGTCGAATACGTGTGACCAAGGACCCATATTTACGCCAGTATTTACGGGTGGACAAAAATACGGTCGTGTGCATGGGCCCTTATGTGTAAAAATCAGTGCAGACAAATGTTGGAGCTGTTGTCCATAACAACCAATCAGATACACAGTTCTTTTTTTCTGAGGCAGCTTGGACAATGAAAGCGGAAACCTGATTGGTAGTTATATGTGCCTCCAAAGCATAAAAAAAAACAACATAGATGAAAGTTGTCCTTAGCTCAGATCACAGCTGTGATTTGCAGCAATCTGATTGATTGCAACCTCTACCTTATATAACAATCAGTATAGATGAAATTTGGAGCAGTTGCCCATAGCAACCTACTGGTGTCTATTTTTCCAAGACCATACAAAATGAAAGTAAAAATGTAATTGGTTGCCATGGTTTCCATGTCGTTGTTGTTATTGTACTAATGCAATGTAAATGAATTTTTGAAAACCTTAACCTCTTCCCGTGCTGCTCCGCAATAGTACGTCCTGCAGAGGGGTTAGTTCCCGCATCCAGACGTACTATTGCAGAGTAGTTCCCGGCGCACACTGTCCTAACGGACGGTGTCCGGGAATCGGGAGGTCAGCTGTCCCTGACAGCTGACACTCCAGCCTTGCCGGTCAGCGGACCATCGCCGCTGATTTCGGCAATTAACCCCATAAATGCGGCGACGGATTGCCGTCGCCGCATTTAAGGGGTTTGAAGCACATCGGCAGCCCCCACTAAGTGATCGTGGGGGCTACCGATGCTTATCATGGCAATCGGAGGTCAGACAATGACCTCCGGGTTGCCATGTACGGAAGCCTCGGAGGAGCAGCCTCCACCGGTCCTCCGAGGCTTCCTGTCAGTGTGACTGTCACGTCACAATGACAGTTAGAGTACATTACACTACGTGTGTAGTGTAATGTACTCTAGCAGCGATCAAAGCTGCAAGTCTAAGTGTCCCCTAGTGGGACAAGTGAAAAAAGTAAAAAAAAGAATAAAAAATGTTTTAAAAAAAGTGTAAAAATAAAAGTTAAGTTATATAAACAAACACTGCATTTTTTTCCTATAATAAGTCTTTCATTATAGGAAAAAAATGAACACGTTAAAAAAAGTACACATATTTGGTATCCCCACGTTCGTAACGACCCCAACTATAAAACTATAATGTTATTTTTCCCGCACGATGAACACCCCAAAAAAAATCAATAAAAAAACGACACCAGAATCGCTATTTTTTGGTCACCACCCCTCCCAAAATAGAGAATAAAAAGTGATCAAAAAGTCGCATGTACCCGAAAATAATACCGATAAAAACTACAACCCGTCCCGCAAAAAACAAGCCCTTACACAGCTTTTTTTTTTTTTTTTTTAATGTTTGCAAAAATTTACTCTAGAAACACTATAATACAATGAAGTCTGTCAAAGTGTATTCCTTATTTCCTTTAGGTCATAAAGTTCAATATGTGACAGTTAGTAAATCTTCCCATGTAAACAAAGAGAGTGAAATTGTTACTTCAGCTACATATATTTTACAATGCCAAAAGGGCCCCTGGATATTCTTTTTTTTTTTTTTTTTTTTTTTTTATAAATTTTTTATTAAAAGAATAACGCATTACACAGTAAAACGTAAAAATGTCAAAGGAAAAAACAAGTAAACAAAAAGAAAACAACAAACATAAAACAAATTACATAGTACATGCATGTTCACGCAATTTTTGCAGTGTTCAAAGAAAGTGCAAGTATTTATATGAGCAGATAGTCAAATACAATTATACAATATCATCAGTTTAGATGAGATAAAAATAAACTAAAAGGAAAATTTCTGCCTCAGAGTTAATCTGGAGAAGATACAGATATTGGAGTATTTAGGGGTATCATCTTTGGTTATGAGAATTTTCTGTATCTCCTCCAGGGTTCCCATATTATCAAGAAAGTATCTCTGGAATAGCTTTCCCAATGAGAAATTTCTTCCATTCTGTAAATTTGGTCTACTTTCGCTATCCAATGTGCAACCGATGGGGTTTCAACAGATAACCAGTAAGAAGGGATCAGTAGTCTCGCAGCAATTAGCAGAATCTGAAATAATTTTGAGGGTAGGGTCGTAGTAGAAGGGGGGTTGATTGATAACAGAGCAAGATCTGGGGAAGCTGTGACCTTAGTGCCACATACATTGTTACAATAGGCAAAGACATCTTTCCACCATTTTTGAATGACGGTACAGGTCCACCAGATATGTAAAAAAGTACCTCTATCTGATTTGCATCTCCAACAAGTGTCTGAGTGTGTCGGTGTGTATATTGAGGTTATATCCGGCGTTTTGTACCACCTGGATAAAATCTTGTATCCATTCTCTTGGATACGGACACATCTGGACATTTTATGAGGAGCTATCAACAATTTGTGAAGTTCAACTTCGGAGAAGGACCTGTTAAGATCTCTTTCCCATATTTTAACAAAATACGGGATTGTAGATGAGTTGGGTGAGATGAGTCTTTTATACAGTAAGGAAATTGGTTTGAGGACTGGTGATGTCTGTGACAAAAGCCTTTCAAACCAAAATAGAGGGCGTGTTTCGATAATTGTTTGCCCTAGAGCCCTGACCTTAAGTCTAATGAAGGAGAGCAAGGGATAGTGATGAATGGGGATACTTAGTAAAGAGGACAGAGACGAGTCATCTTTTATATCACCAAGGTCATCAAAAAGCCGTATCACCGGGCATTCTGAGGAGGCAATCACACTAGGAACACTGTCCTTCAAGGCACCTTGAGCAAGGCTCAATATATCTTTAACTTGTAATAGAGGGGAAGGGACTGAACAATTGTCTGAACATAGTAGAAAAGAGCGCCAGACCCTAAACGTCGCCATTGTAATTGGATTATATATCTTGGCCTCCTTTGTAGAGTCTCCTATATATAATACTAGTGTGCGGAGAGGAATGGAGGAAAGATCATTTTCTATTGACACCCATAACTTATATAACGGGGCGTGTATCCAATCTATGATCCTTGATAGATGTATGGCCTGGTAATATTTTTCAGGGTCAGGTAGACCTATACCCCCCTTTGATTTGGGTCTGGACAAGATGTTTCTAGCAATTCTAGCTTTCTTGTTCTGCCATATAAATTTAACAAATAATCTATTAACCTCCGTAAAGAATGCCTTATTAAGTGGTATCGGCAGAACTTGCATAAGGTACGTAAGCTTAGGGAGAATAAATGACATTAAAACATTCTTCCTACCAAACCACGAGATAAAAGGGACTTCAAACCTCTTTAGTTGGTCCGGCAAAGCCGCAAGGAAAGAGGCATAGTTTAGGGAAAACAGATTATCCAAATTATGCCCAATCTTAATACCCAAGAACTTCAGGTAGGGAGAGGTCCAATCATAGTCAGAACCCCTTGTCAGTTGTTTCTTCCGAGCCTCTGGTAAGGAGAATCCTAAGGCCTGAGACTTCCCTCTGTTAATTTTAAAATTGGACATATTACTAAATAAATCAAAAACGTATTGGAGTCTGCGGAGAGCAGTTTCGGGATTTGTGATCATCAATAACATATCGTCAGCGTATGCCGCTACCTTATGCACTCTGCCCCCTAGGTGTATTCCCTGAATTTCAGTATCTAATCTTATTGCCTGCATGAGGGTCTCCATAACTGTCAAGAACAATAACGGAGATAAAGGGCAGCCTTGTCTTGTACCATTACGTATCTTAAAGGGGGAAGATAAGACCCCATTCACCATGACAGATGCAGAGGGAGAGGCATACATTGAAAATATAGCGTCTATGAAGGGGATAGGAAAATTAAAGGACAGCAGAACCTTCCTCATGTATAACCAGTCAACTCTATCAAATGCCTTCTCGGCGTCTGTGCTGAGAAGGACCATAGGAAGTTTATGTCTGCGTGAATAATGTAAAACGTGCAGGACTCTAAGAGAATTATCTTTACCTTCTCTATTTTTAACGAACCCTACCTGATCGGGAGAAATAATATCAGGAAGAATATGTTTAAGTCTGTTTGACAATAATTTAGCAATAAGTTTTAGGTCTGCATTGAGAAGAGAGATGGGCCTATAATTGGAGCAAGAGGATGAATCTTTACCCTCTTTAGGAATAAGAGTAATATGTGCATGAGTGATATCCGAGGAAAGTGGATGTCCCAATAAAGATAGGTTCGCTAATGACAACAATCTAGGAAGTAATACATCCCGAAATGAGGAGTAATATATAACAGGTAGGCCATCTGGACCAGGACATTTACCTGGAGGAGTTTGCCTCAGGGCAATTTCTAATTCCGTCATAGTGAATGGCTGAATCAGCCCCTCACTTTGGGAGGGAGAAATCTGTGGTAAAGATAAGGATTCCAAAAATTTAGAAATGAGCGAGAGTCTGTCTGTCTTAAGTGAGGAGGTGTCAGCTGCTGTTAGATTGTAAAGATTGTTGTAGTAAGAACGAAATTGTTCAGCTATAGAGCTTGAAGAGTAGATATAAGCGCCTGTCGCGTCTTTCAGCATATGTACATAGTTAAGAGTATGTCTTTGTTTAAACTTTTTAGACATAAACTTAGAAGCTTTATTTCCATGTGCATAAAATTTATGTCTAGAATGCATAAAGGACTTGGCTGAGGACAAGTTCAGTTTATTTAATAGCTGAGTTCTCAAGGAAGTCAATTCCTGTGTATGCTGTATCGCGACAGATGCCTTATTCAATCTCTCCACCTTCTGAATTTTAATTAAAAGTTCGTCAACACACTTAGTTCGTTCTTTTTGTAGGTGGGAACAGTAGCTAATAAAATGGCCACGGATAAACGCCTTATGAGCGTCCCAGATTATTTCAGGGGAAACTTCCGGGGTTTCATTAATTTGGAAGTAATCATCTAATTTAGATTTGAAAAGCTCCTTAACAGTCAGTGAGCTTAGTATAGAATCATTTAACCTCCAGGTAGATGAGCGTTTGTGCCTGTTCGGGAAATTTAAAGTTAGAAAAATAGGAGCATGATCGGAGTGCAGCTGCGAACCTATCTCTACTTGGGAGCAATATTTAAGTGAGGATTTGGAGAGAAAAAAATAGTCTAACCTGTGGTAGGAAGAATGTACAGATGAATAATAGGTGTAATCCAACTGAGTCGGATTTAGACATCTCCAAACATCTATTAAACCATACGACATTAGTAAAGATTTAAATTTACATAGTGCATTAAACGATAAAGCTGACTTCTTGGAGGAGGAATCAACCAATGGATCAATAGTTAAATTGAAATCTCCACCAATAAGAACCAAGCCTTCTGAGAATGAATCTAAGAGAGCAAACGTAGACAGCAGCCATGCAATTTGACCCGTATTTGGAGCATAAAGATTCGCAAATGTGAACGTTTGATCTCCCACGGTACCTTTCAAAAATAAATATCTTCCCTCTATATCTTGGAGATGAGACGAATAATTAAAGGGATAATTACGTCGGAAGCCTATACTCACTCCTCTAGAGGCTGAGTGTGGAATTCCGCAATGATGCCAGACAGGAAAATGCGAGAAGGAGAAATTAGGGAAATGGTTGTTCTTATAATGAGTTTCCTGTAGCATTATGACATCACAAGATGCCTTTTTGAGAGATGAAAAAATCTGACATCTCTTAGAGGGGGAGTTAAAACCTCTGACATTATATGAAACTATCTTTAAGGACGCCATGATACAGCATTACTATAGATTCGAATGTAGTAGAGATATACATGTACCAGCAGTGAGAGATAACCCTGTCTAGGCAACCTGACAGTTAACAACAGAAACAGTAGCATTAGAGTAAACCCTAATTCAACCAGTGGTTTTACAGAAGGTGCATCCATGTCTATGAACGTGACAGGATATATATCAGCAGCGTCTGTAAATAACAATGGAGTGTAAAACATTAAAATATAGTGTGGGGTAATAGCCATAATAGATTCCAAACCCACAATTTGCGGATTCTACAATGGCAATATGAGTACAGTTGCATAAGATAACTACTATAAGTAGAGAAATAATGAACAGACTAGGTCATAGCAGATATGCATTACATCATGGTAAGTGAAGAAAATAAACTTTGCATATTTAGCTAGCTCAGGGAAAATCGAACGAAAGGACGCATAGATCAGTCATTATCTTCCACCAATCTCCTCGGAGTCATACGACCTGCTCGTTTCCTATGCCTCGGCGCCTTGAACGCAGGATTCTGCTTCCACGGAGTGGTCTGAGTGACCGGAGGAAGAGAAGCGAGATCCGTTACAAGGTCCCAATCTTCAATTTGCAGAGGAGCAATTTCTAGATGATCGTATATTTCAGCAAGATCGCCCACCGACGAGATGTTAAACCTGCGGCCCCCCACCGAGAAGGATAGACCAAAAGGAAAGTTCCAACGATATAAAATTTTTCTTGCTTGTAGGAGATCTGTAAGTGGTTTAAGCTTACGCCGCTTCTGAAGGGTGACCGCTGCTAAATCTTGGTAAATGGAGATCACTGTGCCTTTAAATAAGAGTGGTGCAGCTTCCCGCGACTTAAAGAGGATTTTATCTTTCACTTTGAAGTTAAGATATTTGCAAATTATATCTCTAGGCGGCTTGTTCACCTTAGGCTTCGGGCGTAGTGCTCTGTGTGCTCTTTCAATAATTATTTCCTCGTCAGAAAAAGTATCCCCCAGGATAGAGCGGGATATGGACATAATGGCATCCGAAATTTCTGTCGGTGATACCGATTCAGGGATACCACGAAAACGTAGGTTATTTCGGCGGCTACGATTTTCTTGATCCTCAAGAGATCTAAATATAGTGTTAAATGTAAGTTGGCAAGAGGAGAAGCTTTGCACTGTTGCTGCATTAAATTCTAAAATGGCTGCCTGGTTATTTTCCAGGGTCTCAACCCTGTGGCCAATTTGCTTGATATCTTGCTTTATCTCTGCAATATCTTTTATAGCCGGTTCCAGAGTTCTGGTAAGTACCTGAGTGATAAAGTGTCTCGTCAATGGTAGTTCCTCAGCGTGCAAGGTATCAGCATTTTCTCCTTCCACATCAGAGGCGTCTGCACTCGTGTCTCCTTGCTGTCTGTGAGAGGACGGCGCCATCTTGGGGCCTCTCAGCGGGAGGGAGACGGCCCGTTTTTCGAAGTATTTCTCCACCTTTGCTTGTGAGGGAGTCGGAACAATGGTCTCCGATGCTTCCCTCGCCTTACTGCCTCCATACTTCACCATTGTGAAGATTTATGCCGCTTATGTTAGCTTCTGTGGGTCACTGGATGTACGGAGCTCAGCGAGACACGTCCATGCAGTCTCAGCGCTAGCTCCGCCCCCCCCTTACACAGCTTTTTTGACTGAAAAATAAAAAAAGTTACGGCTCTCAGAATATGGTGACACAGAAAATAAATTATTTTATAAAAAAGTGATTTTATTGCGCAAACGCTGCAAAACTTAAAAAAACCCTATATACATATGGTATCGCCGTAATCGTACCGACCCGCAGAATAAAATATAATGGTCATTTATAGTGCACGGTGAACGCCGCAAAAAATAAACTAAAAATCATTGTCAGAATTGCTTGTTTTTGGTCACCCGGCTTGCAAAAAAATGTAATAAAAAGTGATCAAAAAAATCGCATGGATCCCAAAATGGTACCAATGAAAAGTACAGATTGCCCCGCAACAAATAAGCCCTCACGCAGCTCCGGTGGTGAAAAAATAAAGAAGTTCTGGCTCCCAGGAATATGACGATGCAAAATGTGCAGTGTTTTCTAAAATCGGATAAGATCCGACACCATTTATCAGTGCGACGCTGGCCACACATCTATGAATTATTATTTCTTTACCGCATTTTTATACCCTCTTATTATGCCCTGATGTTCTCCGCACAGATTACATATGCCCCCACATTATAAACTGAAATACCAGCGAAACCCAAACCAGAAAAACTACCAAGCAAAATCTGCGCTCCAAAAGCAAAATGGCGTCCCTCCCTTCTGAGCCCTGCAGCGTGCCCAAACAACAGTTTGTGCCCACATATATGGCATCACCATACACGGGAGAACCCGCTTAAAGCTTTATGAGGTATTTGTCTTCAGGGGCACAAACTGGGCACGACATATGCACTAAAATGGCATATCAGTGGAAAATTGCAATATTCACACCATCCGCTGTGCATTAACCCCTTTGAGCACTATGACTTAATAGCACGTCATTGTGCGGGGGTTGATGTATGGAGCGGGCTCACGTGCTGAGCCCGCCCCATACGCTGCGGGTGTCGGCTGTGTATTACAGCTGACACCCGGGACTAACGGACAGGAACAGCGATCGCGCTGTTACAGGAGTCTGTAAAAATAACAATATACTGCAATACATTAGTATTGCAGCATATTGTGCCCGCGGATCCAATGATCGCTGGTACAAGTCCCCTAAGGGGACTAATAAAATGTGTAGAAGAATTAAAGTTATTAGTAGTGAGAAAGAAAAAAGTTTAAATAATTTCCCATTTTTCTTCAAAAGTAATGTAAAAAAATAAACAGAATTGTTATCGCTACGTCCGTAAAAGGCCGAACTAATACAATATATCATTATTTAACTCCCACGGTTAACACCGTAAAAAACTTAAATAATTGAAACCACCAAAATCGCTGTAGCTTTCGTTTTTACCGCACGGCGAAAGCTGTAAAAACGAAAACCCCAAAAAATGGAATCAGATTTTTTTCCTATATTACTATATTTTCCTATTTTTTTTTTTCAGTTTCCCAGTACTTTTTATGGTTCGTTAAATGGTATCAATAGAAACTATGATTCCTCCCGCAAGAAATAAGCCCTCACCATCACTCTACTGATGGAAAAAGAAAAAAGTTATGGCTCTTGGAAGGCGGGTAGTGAAAAACGAAAATAAGAAAGCAAAAAATGGATCAGTCCTGAAAGGGTTAATTCATTTCTAATGAAAAAAATGTATGACCACATGTGGGGTATTTCCGTACTCGGGAGAAATAGCTTTACAAAAAATGGTTGTTTGTTTCTCCTTTATCCCTTGTGAAAATGAGAAAATTCAACATTTTAGTGGAAAAAAATTGTGATATTAATTCTCTCCGCCTAATTAGAATAAATTCTGCAAAAGACCCGTGGAGTCTAAATGCTCACTATACCCCTAGAAAAATTCCTTGAGTGTTTCCAAAATGGGGTAACTTGGGGGGCTTCCACTGTTTTGGTCCCTCCAGGGCGTTGCGACATGGCACTGAAAAACAATCCAGCAAAATCTGTGCTCCAAAATCCAAATGGCGCTACTTCCCTTCTGAGCGCTGCCATGGGTCCAATCAGCAGTTTATTACCACATATGGGGTATTGCTGTAATCAGGAGAAAATGCTTTACAAATGTTGTGGTTCTTTTTTCCTTTATTCCTTGTAAAAATGTAACATTTCTATGCTTTTTCAGAAAAAAAGTTGATTTTCATTTTCACTGCCTAATTCCACTAAATTCTGCAAAAAACCTGTGCGGTCAAAATGCTAACTATACCCCTAGATAAATTCCTTGAGAGGTGTAGTTTCCAAAATGGGGTCACTTTTGGGGGGTTTCCCCTGTTTTGGTCTCTCCAGGGCGTTGCAAACGCGACATGGCACCGAAAACCAATCCAGCAAAATCCGTGCTCCAAAATCCAAATGGCACTCCTTCCCTTCTGAGCCCTGCTGTGGGTCCAATCAGCAGTTTATTACCACATATGGGATATTGCTGTAATCAATAGACATTGCTTTACAAATGTTGGGGTGATTTTCTTCATTATTCCTCGTAAATATTAAAAATTTCTATGTTTTTTTCAGAAAAAAATTAGATTTTCCTTTTTACAGACTAATTCCAATATATTTAGTGAAAAACCTGTGTGGTCAAAATGCTAACTATACCCCTAGATAAATTCCTTGAGGGGTGTAGTTTCCAAAATGGGGTAACTTTTGGGGTGTTTCCACTGTTTTGGCACCACAAGACCTCTTCAAACCTGACAAGGTGCCTAAAATATATTCTAAAAAAAAGGAGGCCCAAAATCCACTAGGTGCTCCTTTGCTTCTGAGGCTGGTGCTTCAGTCCATTATCACACTAAGGCCACATGTGGGATATTTCTAAAAACTGCAGAATCTGGGCAATAAAATATTGAGTTGCATTTCTCTGGTAAAACCTTCTGTGTTACAAAAAAAAATGTATAAGAAATGAATTTCGGCAAAAAAAATAACATTTGTAAATTTCACCTCTACTTTGCTTTAATTCCTGTGAAACACCTAAAGGGTTAAAACACTTTGTGAATGCTGATTCGAATACCTTGAGGGGTGCGGTTTTCAAAATGGGGTGACTTCTGGTGATTTTCTAATATATAAGGCTCTCAAAGCCACCTCAGAACTGAACTGGCCCCTGTAAAAATAGCCTTTTGAAATTTTCTTGAAAATATGAGAAATTGCTGCTAAAGTTCTAAGCCTTGTAACGTCCTAGAAGAATAAAAGGATGTTCAAAAAACAATGCAAACATAAAGTAGACATATGGGAAATGTTAACTAGTAACTATATTTTGTGTGGTATTACTATCTGTTTTACAAGCAGATACGTTTAAATTTAGAAAATTGTGGTGTTTTTCAGAAATAAATACCAAAATTATCGACAACATTTTTTCACTAACATAAAGTTCAACATGCCACGAGAAAACAATCTCAGAATCGCGTGGATAGGTAAAAGCATTCCAACGTTATTACCACATAAAGTAACACATGTCAGATTTTAAAAAATTGGCTGGGTCCTGAAGGCCAAAACAGGCTGGGTCTTGAAGGGGTTAAATTCGCATTTCTTCTGGTTGAGTGAACCGATTGCGATGAAATAAAAACGAAATGCTACTTTAAGTTGACCCCTATGTTTTTCTAAAAACTCCATCCGAATTGGGTCAGTAGTTTTTACATGATGCGTGCACAAACAGACAAAAATTGCAAGAATGATCTTAATCCGTTCTATCACTTATCCTTCACCCCCCCCCCCCCCCAATTATTATTTTTGCATATATATATATATACTAGTCCTTCTCAATGAATTAGAATATCATCAAAAAGTTATTTTATTTCACTAATTCAATTCAAAAAGTGAAACTCCTATATTATATAGATTTATTACACGCAGAGTGATCTATTTCCAGCATTTTTTTTTCTTTTAATGTTGATGATTATGGCTAACCGCTAAAGCTAACCGATTGTAACTCGTTTTGCATACGCTTTTCACTGTCCGTTTTTAAAACGGATGAATTTCATTTGTCAATTTTTTTCGTCCCAACCTACTAAAAACACCCACAGGAAGGTCACATGATCGCCCAGTCACCATTTTCTCTTGCTTTCAGAATAGAGAGAGCTTTGTCTGATCCCTCAGCTTCTTTGCATTGGTTTCTGCCTTTTTCCTCTATTTATTACTTGCTACCAAGTCCTCACAACTATTAAACCGTGTACTTCGGCTTTGGCTGATTTCTATGCAATTCAGACAGCAAGATGTCGATGCCCTCTATAGATAGTGCCCCCTTGTAGATAGTGCCACACAGCCCCATTTTAGGTAGTGCCATACAGCCCCTTTGTAGGTAGTGCCACACAGCCCCCTTGTAGGTAGCGCCACTGTAGCTCCCTGTAGGAGCGGAATCCCTCTGGTCGGGGATTCTGCCCCTAGAGGTTCCCTGACATCTCTGTCCATATATGCATAGTGACGTCAGAGGCTTCTCCTGAAGCGGAATCTCCAGCCAGATGCTCTGGCCAGATATTCCGCTTCAGGAGTTGCCCCTGATGTCCCTGTCCAAATATGGATAGTTCCCTATTTTGGGCAGTTCGCACGGCTCCAAACACAGCCGTCACTTGGATGTGATTGGAGCGACAGACGTGCTTTCTGCCGTTCATTCTCTCATCCTCCTCACAGCGCGAAGTGCATGTGAGGAGGAGATTTTTTTCTGTAGGTGTAGTACCACACAGCCCCCTGTAGGTAGTGCCATACAGCACCCTTGTAGATTGCACTCCCCCCCCCCCCCCATAGATGGCACCCTTCCTGTAGATAGCGCCACTGTAGCTCCCTGTAGGAGCGGAATCCCTCTGGCCAGGGATGCCGACAGTCAAAGCCCCAACGATCTAATATTGATGGCCTATCCTGAGGATAACCCCTTTAAGCAGATGTAATTAAAAGACCTGTTCAACATGGGAGAGGGTAATATAAATACATTTAAAAATGTAATCAACAGAGTGGAAAACAAATCAGTCTGGTAAAAAGAGATGTCGACTCAGCTGCTAAATTTCCTTGGCATAAAACATCTAAAAATGTGTGAAGTACAGAAAGCCAAAGTGCAAACTTCTGTCTAGGCAGTGCAGTGGTGTGAAACTCTACTTGTCTGTAAGTAAAACAAACACACACGGCCAGGCTCATCAGTGACATTTCCTTGCTAGTGTTTGCTTACTGGAATTGCCCATTAACACTATCTTGGCACATAATTGCTGTGGGGCAACAGGAGCTACAGATTTAATGTGCCTTTACAGATAGAAGCCACCAGCAATGTTAATGGTATTTCAGTCAGTATGGATTTTCTCTAATTGAATTCAGCTGCTCCCCAAGTGAGTATTTTGAAGAATGTTTCTATTTCTATGGTATTTGTGGAATAACTTCTTTGGCATAACATCATCAGAGAGTGTACATCACTAATTAGCAGTAATTTGGAATTTGCAGATTTGAAAACATATAATTATATTTTTCTCATGCTAAAATAAAATTCTGAGAAAACAATGACTGCATTACACACAGATATATTACACCGTAAACTCCATATGGTTTTCAGACAATACAAAGCCGTTTAGACTCTGTCAACACTTGTATTTCTTTTCCATCATTCTGTTGCTTTTCAAGGTTAGCATGCTTCACTTCTCCCTCCAGTAGAAAGAAGAAACCTGACAGACTTATGACACATGTGGAAACGTTTTGGAATCACTAAGAATTGTCTCTGTTTTTTACATAGTTGCATTGTTGATAAGGTTGCAAAAACACACAGGTCTATCGAGGCGAACCAATAATCCTACTGTGTTGATCTAGAGGAAGGCTTAATTCCCTATGAGGTGGATTTCATCAATTGCCTCATATTAGGGGGGAGGGGGGGGGAGATTTCTTCTCAACTCCAATTATGGCAATCAGAATAAATCCTTGAAACAACATCCCATCTCCAGAAATCTAGTACCCATAACTTATACAATATACACTAATTTCCCCATAGAGGGTTACTATTATTGGGTGACCTTATTCAGTGAAAATCCCCATAGATATGTTTCTATATATGCGTGAGTATAGTAGGACTTTGCGGTCCCTGGGTCAATTTTCCCAACATAGCCTTAGTATAATGTGATGATAGAGGATAGGGTGTACAACTCAGCATAACACACTGGCCGATCTATTTACAGACCTTTGTTGTGATGTGGTGCGCATGTCCGCTGCGGCGGCTGTTTCCGATGCACTCACCCTCCGCCTCCATGAGCGCACTGCGCATGCCGGGAACTCCCATGACGCGTCGGGAATCCGGGCACGTGCTGCCGTGCTCGGAGCCGGATGTGGGGCTTGCCTCGATTCCGGCTGCATCGGCGGAGATGCGCCGTAGCACATCCAACTAATTACATTATTTAGGGACTATAAAAGGGTAGCGACAGGACGTACACATTTACACATCCCCCTGAGGAAGCATACGTGGCGAAACGCGCGTCGGGGTTAATGTAGCGGAGCCGACATTGCTAACCATTTTGTTGCTGTCTATGGGTGAGTCCATGATCTGACATATGACTCTTTGACAGCACTGTTACCTTGATTATAGCTTCTCCTGTTCTTTACTAGTTATTAGATCTGTATTACACAGCTATTTCTCTTAAGAGATTTTCTCCTTATGAGGGAGAGTATATTGGTGTTAATTTGTCTAGACTTTTTCCTCTGTCTATTTATCTATATGTTCACCCATACACCTGAGTCAGCAATATTTATTGACACTGTCTCCACAATTCACACTAGAGTTGTATCTTTTTGTATTTTAAATTGTCCGTGATATTTGTTTAATAAAATTTACTATTTTATATATATATTGGCGTCAAAAGCTCTTGTTGTTTCTTCATAGTATGTGAATTTGTTATGGAGCTGCCTATGTGACATGGGGGGTGCGTTTTGTTATTTACAGAGCCCAGCCTTTATTACACAATTGTTTCGAGTCTATATATTGATACCCATAACTTGTAATATATTTTTCCAGGGAGGCATCCAGACCCCTCTTAAATCAACCATCACAACATCTTGTGGCAGAGAGATCCATAGTTATACTGCTCTTACAGTAAAGAAGCCCCATCTATGATGGTGAAACCTTCTTTTCTCTAGGCATAGAAGATGCCCCCTTGTCCTGGTTACAGCCTTAGGTAAAAGGAAGATGAATAGACAGATCTCAGTACTGTCTATTCATGTATTTGTACATTGTAATTAGATTGATAATTCACCTTTTTCCCAAATTTAATAACCCCTGGTTTTATAACCTTTCTTGGTACTGCAATCCACCCATTTCCTTTATTATCTTGGTCACCTTCCTCTGTACCTTCTCAAGGTCAGCCATGTCCTTCTTATACACAGGTGCCCATATTTGTACCCAATATTTTATTTGTGGCCTGACTAGTGATTTGTACATAGGCAAAATTACAGTATATTCTTGTCATGTGCTTCTTTTTATGAATCCCATGATTTTATTTGCCTGCCACTGGTTGCTAAAGTTAAGGTTACTATCCACTAATATCTCTGTTTTTTTAGAGTGTCAGCTTTACCCAGTATTTTACTATCAAATACATAATTGTCTAATTTTTTCCCTCAGCGCGAATGCATATATCCCCATTAAACCTAATTTTCAATTTCTTCACCCAATCCTTCAGCTTCCCCAAATCCCTCCTTAATATATCATCATCCTATGTGTTAATTACCTTACAGAGTTTAGTATCATCTGCAAATACTGAAATTATACTCTTTAAACCCTCTACAAGGTCATGAATAAACATATCTAAAAGAGGGCCCAATACTGACCCCTGTGGAAACCCCCTGGTAACTGTGACCCACTCTTAGGATGTACCATTAATAACCACATTCTGTTTTCTATCACTGAGCAAGTTGTTAACCCAATTACACATTTTTTCTCCAAGTCCCAGCATTTTAATTTGATATACCAACCTTTTATGCGACACAATATTAAATGCCTATGAGAAGTCTAGATACATCACACCCACAGCCTTACCCAGGTCCAGTCTAAAACGAACCTCCTCATAGAAGCTGATTAGATTAGTTAGACAGGACAAGAATTTGTATTTTATTTTTCCATCAAGGTACCAACTGTCATGCCCATGGCCGCGGGCCATCAGCCCCACTCACCTCCTGACTGCTGCAGCCATGGATCTGTGAGCACTGGCCCCAGCCTCGTCCTCAGGAGACGCCAGCGCACACTTCCGATTGCCTCGGCCGGGTCCCCGTAGGATGCGCGCGCACGCTCGTGCCTGCTCTTAAAGGGCCAGCGCGCGCACCTGAGTTAAAGTCAAAATTAGCCCATGAGCACCCTTCCTGCCTTGCCTGAGCATTGTTGTCTTACCTTAAGTTTGTCTAAGCAAATGGTCTCCTAGTGTTTCCGAGTTCCCAGTGTTTCCCGTTCCTGCTACCTGTAACCTGTATCCTGTGCTATCCTGGTCAAGTGGCGTGTTGAGCTGAAGTTGTGCTGTGCTCTATACCACGCCTGGCGCCTGCCTGCTGGCTAGTCCCAGCCAAACCTGTCCTACTTCTGTCCGAGCTACCACAGGTACACTAAACTATAGACTGTGACCTGTGTCCTGTTGGCCAGCTGCCATACCGTCAAGGCGGTACGGCCCAGTGGGTCCACGTACCCATCGTGACACCAATACACGTATTTACATGTATTTGAGAAATCACAAATGTTTCAATTTACCATTTATTTATGTATGTGTATATAATATATATATATATATATATATATATATATATATACACACATGCATACACATACATACACACACTACACAGTTGAGTCACACTTTTAGGAACAAATAATATCGCTAAATACTGTAAAAGTGATTCTTTGCATCTGTCGCTTCGGTCTTGAGGAAGGAAGGCATACCACATCTAACCAGGATAGAAAATAAGCGGAAGGCTCCCACGCACATCAAGATAAATGCATCAAAATCCGCCTTACAAGTCCTGAGTTTGTGTTTTTTCCAAAAAGCATATGCCAAATACCGGTATTATTTAAAACATTAAAAAGACAACTTCAGTGTGTGGACCTTACAGGCAGAGGTGCAAAAAAAATACTGCATATGAAATTGCAAAACAAAGGAAATCATTCAAATAGGCAAAAGAAGACAGACTTTTTATAGTGCAGGACTAGGTTTGAATGAGACTAAATTTGAGTTGTTTGTGGCTATCCAAGTAAAGAATGTATGTGACTTGTATATAGCAAAATGATATAATGCTAAAGGAGTGATTACCTTATTTTATCATGGCAGAGGAAATCTAATGTTATGGGTCTTTTTAGGTGCTGGTAAAGTTTCAAGAGTAATGAATCAGCAAGGTTACCCCCTCTAATTTATGTCATGCCTTACCCAGTGGTTAAGCGCTTCTTTGGTGCAAGTTTCACCATGAAATAGTACAGTGATCTAAAGTATACACTTTATGGCCAAAAATATGGGAACACCTGACCACCACACCTATATGAGCTTGTTGGACATCCCATGGGCGTTCATATGGAGTTTGGCCCCTTTTGTGGTTAGAACAGTCTTCAAAATATTGTGCAAAACCTACCCGAAAGATTGGAGTGTGTCTCTGGCAATTTGTGTCCATTCAGTCAGAAGAGCATTTGTGATGTCAGGCACTGATGTTGAACAAGGAGAACTGCCTTGCAGTCGGCATTCCAATTTTTCCCAAAGGTGTTTGATGGGGTTAATGTCAGGGTTCTGTGCAGGTCGCTTGAGTAAATAAGGGTCCAAACCTGAAAAACGGTAGGTAGCATTCCCTTGGCATACGCTAAAATCAGATTAGTCCGTAAGCCTTTCAGATAGTGAAATATCATTCATCACTCCAGAGTACATGTTTCCACTGTTCCAGAGTCCAGTAGTGGTATGCTGTACACCTCTACAGCTGATGCTTGGCTTTGTGCGAGGTGATCCTAGACTTGTGGGCAAATGTTCTACCATGGAAACACATTTCATGAAGCTCCTGATGCACAGTTCTTGTGCTGATGTCCCTTCCATAAGCAGTTTCAAACTCTGTAGAAAGTGATACAACAGAGATAATGCAATTTTTAAGTGCCACGTGCTTTAGCGCTAAGCATCTCTGCCCTGTGAGTTTGCATGGTGTACCACTTCATTGCTGAGCTGTTGTTAACCCTAGACACTTACACTTTTTAATAGTAGCACTTACAGTTGACCGAGGCAGATCTAGCAGATCAGAAATTTCACTAACTGACTTGAGACATAAATGGGATCCTATGACTGTGCCATGGTTACTGAGCTCTTCAGTGTAATCAATCCTATTACAATGTTTGTCTATGGAGATTGCATGGCTGTATTCTTAATCGTATGCACTTGTTTGCAATGACTGTGGCTGAAACACCTGAACTCAAAAATTATGAGGGTTGTCAACTTACTTTTGGCCATATGGGTATAGTGTATGGCTAAAGCTAGTCATAGATGTAAAGATGTGGCAATGTTTAGACAAACATTCTTTGTTTTTAATATTTTTTTTGGTGCATTTGTTACAGATATTTCATGTGATTCTTCTTATTGTGAGAAATAAAGTTAATGTTAATTGCCCCTATACATTTTCTTGGGCGATAATGACTTATATAGTACAATTGTAGTGTTTACCACTACTGACCAATACATTTTTTTAAACTGAATGATTATTTTGTTCGGAATCTATCATTTTTGCTACGAAAATTGGTTAAATCATGGTTATATATGTGGCCAGCTTAAGCAATAAAAAAACAAGGATCTGTTTACTGTCACCAGATCTCCAACATAATTTATTTGCTTTATTGAAACGTCAGAGAAAAATGCCCTACAAGGCAGCTGCACATCTGGGAAGAGTTACAAAAGTCACGGGTGGAAATTTATCCTGAACATCTTGAAACCACTTGATTGACAAACTGTAAATTCTGCAAATGTATGATACTTTGGTGAATGTAAAGTCTGATCAATAGAACGATTATATGATATAATAAATATATTGTCGGCGTATTGACTGTATATAGTGTATTGACCATAATAAATCTGTGTGTGTGTGTGTGTGTGTGTGTATGTGTATATATATTTATATATATATATATATATATATATATACACACACTACTGTACAAAATGTTTAGGCAGTTGTGCAAAAATTCTGCAAAGTAAGAATGCGTTCAAAAATAGAAGTGTTAATAGTTATTTTTTTTTATCAATTAACAAAATACAAAGTGAACAGAGAAGTCTAAATCAAATCTATATTTAGTGTGACCCCCTTTGCCTTCAAAACGGCATCAATTTTTCTAGGTACACTTGCACAAAGTCATGGATTTTGTAGGATTATAGTCAGGTGTATGATTAACCAATTATAACAAACCGGTGATAATGATCATCATTTTCATATATAGGTTGAAACACAGTCATTGACTGTAAAATAAACCGCTCTGTAGGTGGTTTAAAACTGGGTGAGGAACAGCCAAACTCTGTTACAAAGGTGATGTTGTGGACATAGGAACTGGGGTGCAGAAAAATATCAGAAGACGCTCTGAACTGATGAGTTAAAATTTGAAATATTTGTCTGTAACAGAAGGAAGTTTGCGGAAGTGCTAGAGAGTGATACAATGTAATCGATGTACTACTGTTGCTTATACATAGAGTACAGCCGGCACGGTCACATGACACAGAGTCGTATCGTCATCAAAGAAGTCTGTGCTAGACTTCCGATCCTACGGCAGCGTTATAAAGATATAGTATGTATATTAGCGAGTGTACTCGCATACTGCAGTGAGTACACTGCTGCACTGCTAATGATTTTTGGTCCCCACATAACCCCTTGAAGCACGTTGGAGGTTCCTTGCAAGTTTGGGGCTGCATTTTAGTAAATGGAATTGGGGATTTTGTCCGTATTAATAGTGTCCTTAAAGGAACAGTGTCACCAAAAATTTTTTTTTTTTACATCAGTTTTATGTTAGGGTTTTATTAAAAACGTTTATATTTATTTGTGTGTTTGTGTGTTACTTTTTTCTATTTTTACACTTTTTCTTCCCTATGGGGGCTGCCATTTTTTTTTCCATTTCTGTATGTGTCGATTAACGACACATACAGACATGGAATACGGCAGCTCCAGTCCCATAGGGACTGCGAACGGGGCCCGTTCCATCCACTATGGTGTACGCCGTCTGTGTGGGAACGGCGCATGCGCCGCTCCCACACAGTCTGATTAGAAATGCGCGCCGTCCGGCGCCATTTTCCTGTGGACCGGAAGTCGCGGCCGGGCAGTAAGATTACTACTTCCGGTCGCGGCTTCCGGACTTGTGCACATGGAGCAGCGGCAGCAGACGGAGCAGACGGACCGGAGGGAGCGGCGGCGACTGGAGCAGGTAAGTGATTTCTATGTATGTTCGTGTTTCAGTGTGTTTTACTAGTGTATGTAAACCTTCTACACTGTGTGTTCGCTCAAGAAATGGCGACACACAGTGTAGGAGGTTAGACCGTTCAAACCCCTCGTTTCTCCCGGCACTAGCCAGGATAAAGGAGGGGGGGATTCTGAGAGCTCACTAGAGCGAGGGATTTTTTCCCAATTTTGCAACATAAAGCAATGTGGTTGCTTTACCACATGCAATGCTGCAATTTTTTGGAATTGCTCCATCTAGTGACCAGTGCTGGGAAATATTATAAATTGAATCCAATTTATAATATTTCCTGACTCGTGAAAAAAATAAAAAAAATTAGAACAATGTTTAATCACCTACACACTAATTGTTTAACTAAAAAAAAAAAAAAAAAATGTTTTGCTGGCAACACATTCCCTTTAATGCTGAGAAATACAGGCAGATACTTACCCATCATGCATCATGGAGGCACCTGATTGACTCTAAATTTATTTTGCAGCAGGACAATGACCCCAAACATACAACCAATGTCATTGAAGCCCCACGCACGACCGTAAAAAAAATCTCTGTAATTGCGGACCGTAATACGGTCTGCAATTACGGACACGCCTGGTTCTATTGGCCGCGGACACCTTTCCGCATCGCTACGGATAGGTGTCCGTGCTGTAGAACCGTGCCGGGAATTATGGAGCATGTCCTACATTGTATGGGAGCACGGCCCGAAATTGCGGACGGCCGTGCCCGCAATCACGGGCCGTGATTACGGGCACGGTCGTGTGCATGGGGCCTAAGAACTATCTTCAGTGTAAAGTAGAACAAGGAGCCCTGGAAGTGATATGTCCCCCACAGAGTCCTGATCTCAACATCATCTGAGTCTATCTGGGATTACATGAAGAAGCAAAATTATTTGAGGAAGCCTACAACATCAGAAGATCTTGGTTAGTACTCCAAGATGTTTGGAACAACCTCCCTGCTGAGTTACTTCTTCAAAAACTGTGTGCAATGGTTACCCAGGCCGAGCTCCAAAGATCCTGTGTGCAGATGGGAGAAACTTCCAGGAGGTCAACCATCCCTTCAGCACTCCACCAATCTGGGCTTTATGGCAGAGTGGCCAGAAAGAAGCCTCTCCTCAGTAAAAGACACGTGAAAGCCCGACTGGAGTTTGCAAAAAATCACCTAAAGGACTCTCAGACTATGAGAAACAAAATTCTGTGGTCTGACGAAACCGAGATTGAACTTTTTGGCATCAATTCTAAGCATCTTGTCTGGAGAAAACCAGGCACTGCTCAAAACTTACCCAATACCATCCCTACATTGAAGCATGGTGGTGGCAGCATCATACTGTGGGAGTCTTTTTCAGTGGCTGGGACAGGGAGACTGGTCAGGGTTGAGGGAAAGATAAATGAAGCCAAATACAGAAATATTCTTAATGAAAACCTGATCCAGAGTGTTCTGGACCTCAGGCTGAAGGTTCACCTTCCAACAAGACATTACTGAAGTGGCTTAGGGACAGCTATGTGAATGTCGTTGAGCGGCCAGCCAGAGCCCTGACTTGAGCCCAATCGAACATCTCTGGAGAGACCTGATAATGGCTGTCCACCGACTGTCCCCATCCAACCTGACTGAGCTTGAGAGGATCTGCAGAGAAGAATGGCAGAAAAAAAACAAATCTAGGTGTGCAAACCTTGTTGCATCATACCCAATAAGACTTTTATCACAGCCAAAGGCAATTCAACGAAGTACTGAGTAAGGGTCTGAATGCTTACATCAATGCAATATTTTAGTTTTTCCTTTTCAATAAATTAGCAAAGATTACTAACATTCTATTTCCACTTTATCATTATGGGGTATTGAGTGCAGAATGATGGGGAAAAACGAGAATTTTTATTTTAGAAAAGGCCTCATCATAACAAAATTTGAACAATTTCTCAATCTTTTGCTCCTGGGGCTTCACCAGCAAGAACATGGTGTACCTCAAAAGTGGTTGAAGTCCACACAAAAACTACAAATTTCTCAATTTATATTTCAATTTTTTCCTACACCCAGTGTAACATTAAAATAGACACAAAAAGTCATTACGTTGCAGATAGGGAACGGCATGCACAGCTGCCTCTCCAGCCGCAAATCACCAACAACTGGGAAGGAGGAGGGGAATCTAGTGAGGCCTGCCTCATAGTTTAAGAAGTACCGTACTAATATATTAAAATGATCTACTTTTCAACATTAAACTTAAACCAATTGAGCCTCATTTATCAAAACTTTCTAACATAAAAACTTGGCTTGTTGCCCATAGCAGCCAATGAGAGCGCAGCTTTAATTTCATAAACTTTTCTGGAAAAATGAATGCTGCTCTGTGATTGGTTGATATGAGTAAGAAGGCCGTTATGTCTTTCAGACCGTTTTGATAAATGAGAACCATTTTTTTTCATCAAATGTTCTAACAAGGCAGATTTGCTACAGAATTTTCTGCAACTGAAAAGTTTATTCCATACATCGCCCCATTGAGATAAATGGAATAGTCACAGAAATGTCTGCAACAAATCTGCATGTATGAATATACCCAAGTCGCGTTCACACACTCCACGTTTGAAGAAATCTGCTCCAAAAGTCCACAACACAGTACAATGACATTTTATGGGATTTTTAATCCTGCAAAACAGTATCATGCAGTTGTGTAATTTTGCTGCAGCTTTGGCCATGGATCTCACCCATTGCAATGTCAATAGAATTAAATACACCACAAAATCCATTACAAAACCTGCATGTAATTACGCAGGATTTTGCTGTGTATTTGCTGAAAACTGTAAGGCCTCATGCACACGAACATGTATTGCGTCCGCAATTCATCCGCAAAAATGCTGATGAATTGCGGACTGATTCATTTCTATGGGCCCATGTATACAACCGTGGTTTACATGGTCTGTGTAGGGGCCACAATTGCGGACTGTGAAAACTCTGCACAAGTCATTTTCCGGTCCGCAATTGCGGTCCGGTCCCATTGTGAGAGGCTGAAGCTGCTTCACATAGGATACACTGAGACTGTACAGTGTGAGTTATGGGACAGAAGTTCTTTGTCACTGATCTTTTACTTGCTGCACATAGGACACACAGCGGAGCAAATGCATTGTTATAGGACTCTGTCCCCTCTGCAAACCCAGAAGTATCATAGGAAATATAGACTGCATTATGGAAACCACATCAAAGAGGAAGAAGAAACCAAGATGGCAGACAACCCATAAATGGCATATTTTAACATTGGTAGTACATACCTCCCAACTTTCAAGTATCGCAAAAACTAGGGCTGAGGGGGGAGGTCAATGTAGAAAATAAAGGGGTAGTTAGGTTAGAGAGGGGTCAGACTAAATTGGAGGGGGGGGATTAATTGACTGTGGGGAGAGGACTACACAACAGGATAAGGAGATCCTTTTGTTACAAAACAGTAATGAAAACAAAAATGGCCAAATGTCAAATGATCACATTTCTGATACTGAAAGGGAAAAATTGAAAGGCAAGTTTAAGTGTATGTTCACAAATGGCAGAAGTCCAGCAAGCAAATGGGGGAGCTAGAGGTTTTGGTACTGGAGGAACATATAGATATAGTTGGTGTTGCTGAAACATGGCTGGACTCTTCACACAACTGGGCTGTAAATCGACAGGGTATTACACTGTTTCGAAAAGACAGGACAAATAGGAAAGGCGGTGGTGTATGTCTGTATGTGAGAAGCGATATCACGGTGAGTGTGAAAGATGCAATAGATAGTGGGTGAGGATTCTGAGGAGATTGTAATTCCACCCACAAGGTTTCAAAGGGAGGTAAAGACTGAAAAAATTACTTTTGGTGTAATCTATAGACCCCCCCCCCCCCCCCAATATAACTGAGGAGATGGAAGATCAGCTATATAAACAAATGGAGCGGGCTGCACAGGCTGGTACTGTGGTGATACTGTGAGATTTATGAGGGATATTAATTGGTATCACGGTTCGGCTTCAAAGGGGAGCAATTTCCTCAAATTTTATGGGCCAGTTTGTAGTAGTCCCGACTAGAGGTGAAGCTCTGTTGGATCTGGTCATTTCTAATAATGCAGAGCTTGTTGGGAATGTCGATGTTCGTAAAAACCTCGGTAACAGTGATCACAATATAGTTATATTTTACCTATACTGTAAAAAACAAACGCAGGCTGTGAGGGCAAAACCACTTAATTTTAAGAAGGCTAATTCCCCAGGAAGAGGGCTGCAATTCAGAATACATACTGGGAAGAAGTAATGTCAAATAACGGTACAAATGATAAATGGGAGATTTTCAAATCTACTATCTAATTATAGTGCAAAGTTTACTCCTATAGGTAACAAGTATAAACAACTAAAATTAAACCCCACGTGGCTTACACCTTCTGTAAAAAGGGCAATATGACAAAAAAAGGGAATTTGAAAAATACAAATCTGAGGGTACAGCTGTAGCCTTTGGTAATTATAAAGAGCTTAATAAAATCTGAAGAAAGTTAATAAAATCATCAAAAATACAAAATGAAAGGCAGGTGGTCAATAATGGTAAAACAAATCCCAAAATATTCTTCAAGTATGTAAATGGAAAAAAGCCAAGGTCTGAACATGTAGGACCCCTAAATAGTGGTAATGGGGAGTTGGTCACAGGGGATCAAGAGAAGGCAGAGTTACTAAATAGGTTATTTTGCTCTGTA
This sequence comes from Rhinoderma darwinii, assembly GCF_050947455.1. Classification (NCBI taxonomy): domain Eukaryota; kingdom Metazoa; phylum Chordata; class Amphibia; order Anura; family Rhinodermatidae; genus Rhinoderma; species Rhinoderma darwinii. The sequence goes on from NC_134689.1 coordinate 78,737,599, forward strand.
TATACAACAGAAGAAAGAGCAGCTGATGTAGCCGGTGACAGTGCTGTTAATATATCAGTTGATATACTGAATGAATGTAGATATGGTCCAAGCTAAGTTAAATAAAATAAATGTACACAAGGCCCTGGGACCAGATGGGTTGCACCCTAGAGTTCTGTTCAGTTATTTCTGTCCCCCTCTTCATAATATTTAGGGGTTCTCTAGTGACTGGTATAGTGCCAAGGTTCTGGCGCAGGGCAAATCTGGTGCCTATTTTCAAAAAGGGCTCTAGGTTTTCCCCGGGTAATTATAGACCAGTAAGCTTAACATCCATCGTAGGGAAAATGTTTGAGGGGCTATTGAAGGACTTTATACAGGAGTATGTGCCAGAAAATAGTATTATAAGTGACAGCCAGCACGGTTTTACTAAGGGCAGAAGTTGTCAAACCAACCTGATTTTGTTTTTAGTTTCAAAAGGTATTTATTGGTATATCGGTACAAAAATGTGATATACAATTACATTTAATCAATCCTCGCGCAGGAGGAAACAGTAATAAGTGCTTGTTTTAAACAGGGGGACATTTACAGGGAAGTAAGGGATTTGGAGGGACATATGGAGGGAAAAATATAAACCAGCCAACTGAGCCATAAAGTTTTACATATTAGTCACATGACTGTAGAGCGAGCCTAGTGTCACAGTATTGGATCACAAATTACAGGGTAATAGTATACTGAAAGTCGGGTGAATGAGGGGAGGAGAGCCATGGGTCCCACACCGTACGATAGAGGTGGAGTGAATCCGTTCTCACAGCCTCAAGTTTTTCAAATATAGCTATACGATTGACTCTATTAATAACCATAGAGATATCAAGCTCAGCTGTACGCCACTTGGACGCTATATAGATTTGAGCCGCTAAGAATATGAACTGGGCAAGCTTAAATTTAGAGTTCGGCATTCTGGGAGGAATGGCTCCCAGTAGACATGTAGGAAGCCGTTTTGGAACGATAAACTGGCAGATATTAGAGATTAAAGTACAGATACCTGACCAAAAAATTGAGACTCGTGGGCACGACCACCATGTATGGTACATAGTGCCATCTAAGGGACATCCTCTAAAACACTCGGCAGAAACCGTTGGGTATATGGCGTGAAGCTTTGCCGGGATGTAGTATGCTCTATGTAACAATTTCGTGGACGACTCAACCAATGATACCTGCCAGCTACCCTTACTAATAGTGTCACAGCATTGTCTCCACTGTGCAGGTGAGAGCGCGGCCCCCATGTCTTCCTCCCACTTCAACATATACGGTAATTTGGTATCGGGGTGTGGGGTATTAAGAATACTATATACCGTAGATAACAAACTCTGCCGAGAGGGCGAAAAGATTAATATTCTTTCCAAAAGGGTGTATGTCATTTTAGTTTGGGCAGGGAGTAGTTTGCGCAAAAAAGAAAACATCTGGATAGCCCTATAATGTTCAGGGGCAGGGAGGGTATGGGCCTCATTGAATTGCGCATATGAAATCAGATGATCAGCCCTATTGAAGTCATGGATTTTTGTTAAGTTATTAGAATACCACCAACGATAGCTTGAGCTCTGAAGACCCGAGGGAAACCCCGGATTTCCAATCATAGAAAGCAGCGGGGAGCATCGGGACTGCAGCCCATGTCGGAATCTAACTGATCGCCATAGAATGAGGGAGTGATATGATAGAAGGGAGATATTCTTTAACGTAGTCGGTAGGGGAGATACCATCCACAGCAATGCGCCCCATGAATAAGGTGTAATTTGAGCCGCCTCCAATGAGACCCACACCGGTGCCCTATCTGGCGGAAGATGCGTTAGTAACAGCTGAGCCACCGTAGCCGCCTTGTAGTAGTGTAGTATATTGGGAACCGAAAGTCCCCCCACTCTTTTATGATACATCATGACACGTGTCGATATTCTGGGGCGTTTATTGTTCCAAATAAATTTAAAAATATCTTTCTGGAGGAGTTGCAGATCACCTTTCTGGAGGGGGATAGGAAGAGTTCTAAATAAATAAAGTTATCTAGGGAGGGTCACCATTTTGATCGTATCAATTCTACCCACCCAAGAGATCGGTAGTTTAGTCCACTTCGCCATATCAGCCCTAATGGTCTTAAATATCGGTGGGTAATTGTATTTATACATTGTATCAAGGGAGGGGGTTAAAGCTATGCCCAAGTAGGGGAGGTAGTGTGTTTGGGTGTGGAAGCCAAAATTTATTTCTATCAGTTTTTGCAGGGAAGGTGGAACGTTACAATACAGGGCCTCCGATTTAGATTGATTCACATGTAATCCCGAGACTGCGGAGAAGGAGCCGAGAGCCGCCATCCGATTCGGGAGGGAAGTCAACGTATTAGTGAGCGTGAGGATGAGATCATCAGCAAAGAGACTTATCTTTTGTTCCCCTTTACCAACCCTCGGTCCCGTAATGTTTGGATTACATCTAATGAGTTCTGCTAACGGTTCCATAGCCAGTGCAAATAAAGCTGGCGAGAGGGGACAGCCCTGTCTAGTACCTCTCCGTATGTGTATAGGATGAACTGTGGTAGTTGGTAGTTTAAGGTGTGCCTCAGGGTTGTGATATATTGTCTTGACAGCCCGAAGAAAGGGGCCCCCAATCCCCACCCTTTCTAATACTTTAAATAGGTATTCCCAGGAAAGGCTATCAAAAGCCTTTTCTATGTCTAATGCTAAAAGGACTATCTTGGATTTAGTAACGTTGGCTGAATGTATAGTATTGAGGATTTTCCTAACATTATCCGGTGCTTCCCGTCCTGGAATAAATCCTACTTGATCTCTATGAATTAATTGGGACATAAACCTGTTCAACCGTTTGGCTAGAATAGAAGTGAATATTTTAGTATCTAGGTTAAGTAACGATATCGGTCTGTAATTACCTGCCATCAAGGGGTCCTTGTTAGGTTTGGGAATAACTGTAATCATGGCGGAGAGGAATTCAGTAGGCATGGGCCGACCTTTCATCAGGTCTGTACAAAAGGTAACTATATGCGGGACTAACTGCTGAGAGAATTTTTTGTAGTACAAGGCCGTGAATCCATCGGGTCCCGGGGCCTTCCCCAATTTCAACTCTTTAATAGTGTCCTCTACCTCATCGCTTGAAATCTCGGCATTCAAACATTCAATATCCTTTTCGGAAAGTTGAGGGATGTTGACAGAAGCCAAGAAATTCCTCACCGCAGCCTCAGACGGGGGGGGGGGGGGGGAATTTTGGCATATAAAGTTTGGTAGAACTTGGTAAAGACCTCATGAATACGGTCCGGGTTAGAGGTGGTCTGTCCCGGGCGTGATTGGATACGAAACACCTGATTGATTCGCTGCCGAGCCTTAAGCTGTTGGCCCATAAGTTTATCTGGTTTATTGGCCCATTTATAATATTTTGATTGAGTCCATCTAAGGGCTTTTTCTGTCTTATTGGTCAGTAACATATCAATCTGGAACTTAGCGTCTTTAATAGCACGAATGAGATACAAGGAAGGACTTCGTTGATTGGCCGCCACCAGTCGGGCTAGTTTAGCTTCAAGAGCATTTTGAGCCTGAGACCTTTCTTTTTTACAACGAGATGCCATTGCTATTATCCTGCCCCTTATAAATGCTTTATGGGCAAGCCACACAGTATGTGAGTTAACATCAGGAGTGGAGTTGTCCATAAAGTACTGAGAGAGTTCAGTCTGAATCTGGTGCTGAACAGTAGGGTTAGATAAGAGTGACTCATTGAGCCTCCAGGAGAAGGGCATGACGCCTCGTTTGGAAAAGTCAAATTCAGCTAGAACTATATCATGATCCGACCAGGCTGACAGGATATGTCTAGTGTAGGCCAATGAGGGGAGGGAGTTAGTTGAGGCCAGGATCATGTCGATCCGGGTGTATTAACGATGCGCCGGAGAGAAGTATGTATAACCCCGTTGCGCCCCATTATATTCTCTCCAAGTGTCTGCAATAGAAAGCGAGCCCAGAATCTTATTGATCAAAACCGCCTGAGTACGCGTGCGTCTAGAGGGAGCGGGCGAGGAACGGTCTAGTGTAGTGTTCATCACAAAATTAAAATCCCCACTCCATATTAAGTGTTGGTATTGTAGAGAGAGTAAGGTATCATGTAACCCGTCAAAATACTGGAGCGGGTCTTCATTTGGAGCGTAAGAATTCACTATACATAGGACTTTATCATATAATACACCTAGGATGATCACAAATCTGCCCTGGGGGTCTACTATAGACTCAGTGACCTGGATAGGAAGATTATTCTTAATTAAGGTGATCACTCCGCGTGACTTAGAGGGAAATGTAGCAGAGTAAAATGTAGTGTACCGGGGATGGAAGAATTTAGGATGAGATGTAGGTGTGAAATGGGATTCCTGCAAACAAATAACATCGGGGTTATGCTTAACATAAGAGAGAAAAGCTTTTCTCCTTTTTTGCAGTGAATTGAATCCCCTCACATTATGACTTAGTACTCTACACATAATACGAGGGAGGAGGTGGCATACTCTCGGCAGGTACACAAAGCAGAAAATTACTAGGCATACAGTGTAACGGAATTAGGTGACTGGTACTTTTAGCATATAGGCTCGTATATAGCATAGAGAGCGAAATAAACAGGTTAAACAAAAAACAATGGACAACTGTCCAACTATTCTGTGGAGTATTCCGCAGACAGGTAGCACCTCTAGGGGTGCACATCTCTGCTACAGCAATTCTCACAAAAAAGGGAGGCCAGCATGGTGGCCAACAGCACTAAGCCTGATGATAGGATCTAGCCAAAAAGTTCCGTGGTACGAGAAATAGCAATGATGGCCTAGATGAGGCGAGGCATATAGAAATAATGTGGTTCCCCTTAGGGCATGATACTCATCTGGATATCAGGCGAGGATCCTTATACATTATGTCCTCCTATTCCCCGGGGATCGGGCAGCCTAGCAGTGGAGTTTGAGGTTCTCGGCCCGGGTGTCCAGGTCCTAGTCGGCCGTTGAGGTCTGGGCGGAAGGGCTGAGACAGGGACCAATGGAAGTCCAGCACACTGCAAGGCATCTCGACCCTCTGCCGGCGATTTAACCCTCATAGGTTCTGTTGTTGACCTGAAAATTAAGCGAAAAGGGGAATCCCCATCGGTAACGGACCTGGGCCGTCTGTAAAACTTGAGTAATGTCCCGCATTTCTCTTCGACGTTGGAGTGTAGAAGGTGCCAAATCCGCATACAAGTGGACTGAGGGTGGCATCCCCGGCAGGGGTGAGAGATTCCGTGCCGCCATTAGGATCCGATCTCTCGGATAATGACATTTCAGTATCACATCCCGTGGCAAATCCTGGTTGCGTGGTCGCGTCAGGGCTCTGTGAACCCTATCCATCCGAAATAGATCAGTGGCAGCTTGAGCTACGAGGGTACGAAACAACGTGGTGAGAGTGGGTTCCAGATCTGTAACAGTTTCCGGTAGGCCCCTGACATGCAGATTTCCTCTCCGGGACCTATTCTCAAGATCTTCTAATTTCAATTCCAGTGCCTCCAACTGTGCTGCATGTGTATCGATATCTCTGCGGTCCGTCTCCAGGGCTTCCGCCATGTCATCGGCCTGGGTCTCTATGTCAGAGACTCGTTGTCCCACTTCATGTATTTGGCGGGAAAATTCGGCCACCGCCTGTGTTAGTTCCGTGCGGAACAATGCTGCAATATTCCTGAATAACTCGTCAGTGTCAGTGTCAGTGTGGGTAGCGGTCGCTGAAGGTGAGGGCGGCAAGGATGTTTCTGCCGTTGATGAACTCTCACTGACCTGAGCTGCAGCCGGGTCGGCCATGATGGATTGCCTCGTGGTTCGGAAGATCTCCGGTATAGTTTGTGAAGGAGCTGGAGTCGCCGGTCCCCGAGGCTTTGATTTGTTGGTCCGGGTCATACTGCACATTACCGGACTTTTTGGGCTGCGAAGGAGCTGTGTAAAACAGCGCTAATACGGCTTGTTCAGTACTGCCGGAGCCGAGCTCACATCAGGTGCGTCCTGTTCGTGGAGCTTCGCGCATGCGCCTCCCTGATTTTGTTTTTATGAAGAGGTGAGCAGCAGCCCAGACAGAGGGGCCGCTGTGGATATAGTGTTTTTGGACTTTGCAAAGGCATTTGACACTGTCCCTCATAGACATCTAATGGGTAAATTAAGGACTATAGGTTTAGAAAGTATAGTTTGTAATTGGATTAAGAATTGGCTCAAGGACCGTATCCAGAGAGTTGTGGTCAATAATTCCTACTCTGAATGGTCCCCGGTTATAAGTGGTGTACCCCAGGGTTCTGTGCTGGGACCACTATAATTCAACTTATTTATTAACGATATAGAGGATGGGATTAATAGCACTATTTCTATTTTTGCAAATGACACCAAGCTATGTAATATAGTTCAGTCTATGGAAGATGTTCGTAAATTGCAAGCTGATTTGAATACACTAAGTGTTTGGGCATCCACTTCGCAAATGAAGTTTAATTTAGATGAAAAGTTATGCAGCTGGGTACCAACAATATGCATGCATCATATGTCCTAGGGGCAGTTATACTGGGGGAGTCACTTCTTGAGAAGGATCTGGGTGTACTTGTAGATCATAAACTAAATAACAGCATGCAATGTCAATCAGCTGCTTCAAAGGCCAGCAAGATATTGCCGTGTATTAAAAGAGGCATGGACTCGTGGGACAGGGATATAATATTACCACTTTACAAAGCATTAGTGAGGCCTCATCTAGAATATGCAGTTCAGTTCTGGGCTCCAGTTCATAGAAAGGATGCCCTGGTGTTGGAAAAAATACAAAGAAGAGCAACGAAGCTAATAAGGGGCATGGGAAATCTAAGTTATGAGGAAAGATTAAAAGAATTAAACCTATTTAGCCTTGAAAAGAGACGATTAAGGGGGGGGGGGCATGATTAAATTATATAAATATATTAATGGCACATACAAAATATATGGTGAAATCCTATTCCATGTAAAATCCCCTCAAAAAACAAAGGGGCACTCCTTCCGTCTTGAGAGAGAATGGTTCAATCTGCAGAGACGAGAAGCCTTCTTTACTGTGAGAACTGTGAATCTATGGAATAGCCTACCGCAGGAGCTGGTCACAGTAGCTACAGTAGATGGCTTTAAAAAAGGCTTAGATCGTTTCCTAGAACAAAAAAATATTAGCTCCTATGTGTAGAAATGTTTCCCTTCCCTTTTCCCATCCCTTGGTTGAACTTGATGGTCTTTTTTCAACCGTACTAACTATGTAACTATAATATAAGACCTACAGGGTATGGGGTTCAATTAACACACAATGTTTTTTAGAAAAAATACAAACTTTATTCACAAATACAAAAAATGATTAAAAGCTGAGTCATGCAAAGCATGAACAAGGCATCCCTCATTGCAGGGAATATGTATAGACAGAGTATATAACACATGGGCGTAAATTGAGCACAAAGTGCAGACAATGCATATTAGCAACTGATCATGAACTATAACGGCTGCTGGTATAAATATAAAGTGAACTTGTGCCTAGATAAATCAAGTATGTTAACATTACATATCCATGTGGTTTGTTCTGCAGGAGAGAGACGCCAGACCCGACGCGCGTTTCGGCGGAAATGCCTTCGTCCGGGGGTTGCGTGTCTCCAGTGGGGACCTCCATTAAAAAGTAGATTCAGCCAAGCGGACAAAGGAGAGGCGTTAACATCCAATGCCATGTGTGTGCTGGTATGGGCGTCACACACCAAGTGTGGAAATGGCCGGGGATGTGCCCTCCGGCCAAGCGTCATCAGGACGGGCGGGGGTCAACGACGTCTGACGTCGTCGAGCCACGCCCACCGAGATACAGACGCCCGGACTGCAACACAGTCCAGCCACTCCCCCCGGCGTGAGCGCACAGCTCACCATGCCTGAATATAAGGTAAATATAAATAAAGATATGTCGGATTGGAGAGAAGTACTGAGAAGATAGATTTTTTTTTATAAAGAACGCAGCAACACATTTACAATTATGGACATACATGGGGTAATATTACAAAACATATATTGTGAATGAATAGAAAGGCAGGATTAGATTAATGATGCAAGCCAAGTGACAAAAATATATATAATATACAAAAAATGTGTATTAATGTTAGTGAACTAATGAATTAAACAGCCGTGAGAAGATATATATATATTAAAATAAATTAATAAATAAATGACAGTGAATTGTATGTATATATGAGAACCTGCTCATATATAAAAATAGTGAATGGATGTGTGTAACACCAAATGTGTAACCCGATAAAGTGTCCCACATTTATTTGTCCATATGTAACAGAAATCTGATAAATACCCATATTGATTAATCCATCCATGGTATCAATGAAATATATATCCATGCATATAAAGGTGAATAAATATATATAAAGGAGTATATGGAATATCTGAATCTCCATGTAAAGTAATAAACATATGCAATATTTCACAAACACCAAGATATAAATAGAGAGATAATACATGAATGCATAATTGATGGTAATAATAATGTAACATGTGCATATGTGCACACACATCAAAAATTGGTATAATGTTTGTATCCATATATGTATATACACATATACACAGGTACAAAATCCAGTGAATTAACAGACAGAAAAAAGGGGAGGGGGGGTTATGTATATTTTTGCTGCAAAGAAGAATGACGAGGTATAGATGTTTCTTGTCTAGATTCCTCGATATTTTTCCTTTCTCTACTCCTACTTCCAATGTCTCCATGTAGTGACATCACTACCATCTATATATAGCTGAAAAATGGAGGTCGTTAGAAACACTGAATGGCAATACAGATAAAAATATACATTACATAAATATTAAAAATGACCCACTGGAGGTCAATGGTCAAAGTAATGGAGCGAAATTAAAATTTTCATTGAGCCCAAAGGGGCGTAAGGTCCCCAGAGTCCAAATCCACTTGGATTCGCTTTGCGCCAATTTTTTAGATATTTCACCCTTTCTAATGTTGGGTTCAATGCAATTGATGCCTCTCACTTTTAATTTCGTTGGATCACATGCATGATGGACTTTAAAGTGTCTGGCTATAGGTTTTAAGATTTCTAGTGTATCTATCTCTGCTGCTCCCAAAATATCTCTCACATGTTCTCTAACCCGGACCTTGAACTCCCTTGATGTTAGGCCAATGTATATTATGGGACAAGGACAAGTGGCATAATAGATTACTGCTTTTGTTGAGCACGAGATGGGATGTGTGATGGTAAAGGTTTTCTTGCCCGCTGAATCTACAAAAGAGGTTGCTCTCTCGATATTGGGGCATGCGACGCAATGTCCACACGCCTTGCAGCCCCACTTTGGGCCCTCTGTACTGAATGGGAATTTAGAGTTCTTACGTTGATAATGGCTTCTGACGAGAAAATCTTTACGATTTTGTGATCTTCGAGCAGAGATGCTTGGATATTTAGTTATATATTTTTCGATTGTGGGGTCTGTTAGTAAGATTGGCCAGAATTATTTAATTATTTCCTTCATTTGAAACCAACGTGAGTGGTAATCGGTTGTAAATCTTACCTGTTATTCAGACTTGTTTTTTGGTTTAGGGAATAGAAGGTTCTCTCTTGGGGTGTTCTTGGCACGATGATAGGCTTTTTTAATGGATCTTCTACTGTATCCCCGAGCCAAAAACCGGTTTGTAAGGTCATAGGCCTGTTTTTCAAAAACTTCAATAGAGGAACAGATCCTTCTGATTCTCAAAAACTGGCCTGTTGGTACTGCTCGTATGGTCTGTTTAGGGTGAGAGGAAGAAGCATTGAGAAATGAATTGACCGCAGTGAACTTTCGAAATACATCAGTTTGAAGAAATCCATTAGGGTCCCTGGATAATTTGACATCCAGGAACTCTGCTTGAAATTTATCAAAATTATATGTAAGTTTAATCTTAAGATTATTATTATTCAAGTTTCACATAAAGGTCACAAGTGATGTCGATGAACCTTTCCAGATAAGTAGGATGTCATCGATGTACCTGGCCCAGAAAATGACCTGGTCCATCGAGACATCCTGACCATCCTGAAACAGATCTCTCTCCCACATCCCCAGGAACAGGTTGGCATATGAGGGTGCACATGCAGCCAGGGGTGAACCTAGCCCCTCTGCTGCCTGAGGGGAACTATAAAAAGGCGCCCCCCCCCCAATCTATCGGAGTTTTCTCATTACTACCTTTACACATCAAACACGCAATATATAAAAAAAAAAAAAATAGTAAAACATTTGTTGTTTATTTGTAAAGTGCTGTTTAATGTATAGAGAAGATTTAAAGAACTCTTTTTACTGTATTACTTTAGTATCATAGATCAGCAACGCAGCATTAACACTGAAAATGGTTTAACATCTTCTATGCCCCCTTTTAATTACCTAATTGACTTATGATTTTTAACCGAGTTCAGTGGCCCGGCGTGGTCGGCATGATGCAGTGACGTCATCGTGCCGGGCAGTTGACGTCATCAGCGTGCTCCCAAACTCTTGTAGGCCTCAGGCCTAAACCAGGCTGTGGCCTACAAGAGCAAACGGCGGAGCAGGGGTTTCTATTGTGGCAAATTTTATTTTTTTTTACATTTTATACTGCAAACTTTTTTTTGGTGGGTTCCGCTGGACCGTTTGGACTACGTCATAGATTCATTGGACTACTTGAATGATCTACTTTAAAAAAAAAAAAATTGTGAAAGAGGGTTGCATGGGGGAGTTTTGATTTCAATAAAAAAAAAATCTTATGTCTGTTTTTTTTAAATACTTTATTATGGCCTTAGTAATGGCAGCTGTCTGATTGACAGCGTTAAATTACTAAGGCTGGGGCTTAGCATTAGCCAGTAAAAAGGCTATCACTAACCCCTATTATTACCCCGGTTCCCACTGCCGCCAGGGATACCGGGAAGAGTCGAGTACGATTCAGTACCTGGCCATCTGAAACGACTGTTAGGCCGCAGGCTGGTATTATCAGGCTGGGAAGGGCCAAAAACTGGCCCTTCCCACCCTAGGGATGCTAGGCTGCAGCTGCTTTATTGTATCTGGCTGGTTATGAAAAATTGGGGAAACCCCTTGTCATTTTTTAAAAATAAATTGAAAAAAAAATTACGTGAGATCCCCTCCATTTTTCATAGCCAGCCAGATACAATAAAGCAGCAGCAGCCAAGCATCACCAGGGTGGGAAGGGCCATGGTTTTTGTCCCTTCCTAGCCTGATAGTACCAGCCTGCGGCCACCCAAGTACCCTTCACTTCAGATGGTCGGGTGCTGGATCGTACCCAGCTCTTCCCGGTACTACTGGTGGCGGTGGGTACCGGGGTAATAATAGGGGTTAGTGACGGCCTTATTACTGGCTAACACTAAGCCCCTTCTTAGTAATGGACGCTCTCAATCAGACAGCAGCCATTACTAAGGCGGTAATGAAGTATTAAAAAACAGAGACATAAAGTAATTTATTTTATTGAAATGACAACTCTTCCACACAATCCACTTTAACCATTTTATTAAAAAAAAAAGAAAAAAAAGCTTACATCAGCGAAGTAGTCCAACGAATCTACGACGTAGTCCAAATGGTCCAGCGGAACCTGCAAAACAAAAATTAGCAGTATGAAAAATAAAAATAAAGTTGGCTGCCCCCACAAACATATGAATAAATAGCTACCTTCGGGAACATATTAAAATAATTAGAAAAATTAGGCCCATAAAATAAAAAATAAAAAATTATAACACCTTTCTTTTAAAGAGAACCATTCACCTCCCCATACATGTGCAGCTGAGTGCAGCAGGTAATGGGGAGTGCCGCACAAACTCTGGGGCACTTTTTTTTCCTAGCCTCCTTCGTTATTTAGATATCGGTGCTGTAATATTTGGTGCCCGATATTTAAATAACCCCCTGAACTGTCAATGGGGAGGTAATTGGCAAGGGGGCGTGTAACATCGCTGTGACACTGTTCAATCACTACAGACAGTTTCAGAGCAAGAGCTGGACAGAGAGCGCGAGCGCGCAGCTCCGCCACCACTAAGGAACAGAAGAAGAGTGTGAATTCTTCTTCTTCTGTTTCATGGCATCGGAGCTGTGCGCGCACGCACGCTCTCACTCTTTAGCTCTCGGCAGACAAGGACGACAAGACTGATCTCTCACCTGAGATCAGTCTTGTACTTGCCAGCACATGCTCTCCTCTCTCCAGCTCTTGCTGTTGACATTGTCCGTAGCTGATTGGACAGTGTCACAGCGATGTTACACGCCCCCTTGCCAATTACCGCCCCATTGGCAGTTCATGGGGTTATTTAAATATTGGCGCCAAACATTACGGCACCGATATCGAAGTAAGGAAAGAGAGTAGGAAAAAAAATGTAAAGTGCCCCAGAGTTTGTGCAGCCCTCCCCATTACACGCTGCACTCAAATGCAAATCTGTGGGCAGGTGAAAGATTCTCTTTAAAGTGTAACAACTTTTTTAAAAACTTTTGACATGTCAGAAGTTTTGATCAGTGGGGTCCGAACACTGAGACCCCCACTAGTCGCTAAAACGAAGCAACAGAAGTGCTCGGGTGAGCGGTGTGCCGCTTCAATTCTGTTTGGCTTTTCTGATACAAAAGAATTACCATTGAAAGCAATGGTAATTCTAATGGAACCGTTGCTTTCCGTTTAACGTATCGATCCTCTCCCTCTGACGGAAGAGAGGTAAACGTATATTAATGCTAGTGTGAACAAAGCCCAATACAATATATTAATATAAAAAAAAAAAAAAACCCCCAGCTGGGATTTGAACCAGCAACCTTCCATGTGTAAGGCCGTCGGCTCACCTGGCCTCATGGCAGATGCGGCACTGCATGCAGCCCCCATCGCTGTTCCCTGAAGCTGCAGGTAGAAGGATCCATTAAAAATGAAGAAATTATGTGTAAGGGTGAATTCAAGTAAAGTAAGTACAAAATTTGAAAAAGACGTTTCCATATTTCCATATGTAACTATGTAAAGCGGGACAACAGATGCGGCACCACAATTTTTTTTCCTTTTAAGCCAAGCCCCTAACCCGGCTTAATCCCCGCCTCGGCTACGCTCTGACCGGAGATTCTGCTCCAGGAGGAGCCCCTTTCGTCACTGTGCATATATGGATAGTGACATCAGGGGCTCCTCCAGGAGCGGAATCCCAAGCCAATGAGTCGGCAACGCTCTGGCAAGGGATTCCACTCCTTGAGTAGCCCCTGACGTCACTGTCCATATATGGACAGTTATGGCAGGTGGGCTTTCTAGGAGCGGAATCCCTGCCCAGAGCGTTGCCGACTCACTGGCTTGGGATTCCGCTCCTGGAGGAGCCCCTGATGTCACTATCCATATATGCACAGTGACGAAAGGGGCCAGGCCAGGGATTCCGCTCCAGGAGGAATCCCTGAAATCCCTGTCCATATATGATTGGTTCGGCTACAGAGAATAGGATCACCGTTATTAACTGCTTCCTTACCGCCCACAGTAAATTCACGTCAGCACTTGCTGGGCTCTGTGCTGCGTCGACGTGAATTCACAGTGGGTGTTAAAAGCGCATTCCGGGTGTCTCAGAGTAGTGTTGACACCCGGATCGCGCTGTTAACCCCTGCCTCTGGTCCCAGGGACATGATCGTTCAGGTCCCGATCACAGTGAAAGTTTGTTGTAGCAACAAACTGGAAAGTTTGTTGCTACAACAAAATTTCCCGAGGACCGATTGCGGGTGCTGCCGTCGGTTGCATGGCAAAACCGGAGGCCATACAACGGCCTCCGGTCTGCCATTCACGGAAGCCTATGAGGACCAGCTGGTCCTCATAGGCTTCCTTTCAGTGTGACTGTCAACGTCACAGTGACAGTTTATAACACGTTACACTACCTAGGTAATGTAATGTAGTATAGCAGCCATAAGTGATGCTGATCTTCAAGTAAAAAAAAAAAGAAGTAATAGAAATGTTTTATAAAAGTGTAAAAACAAGTTATAAGTTACAAAAACAAAAAATGCTTTTTTTTCCTATAATAAGTGCAGATCTTGTTGGGAATGTCAATGTTCGTGAAAACCTCGGTAACAGTGATCATAATATAGTTACATTTTACCTATACTGTAAAAAACAAACGCAGGCTGGGAGGGCAAAAACATTTAATTTTAAGAAAGCCAATTTCCCCAGGATGAGGGCTGCAATTCAGGATATAGACTGGGAAGAACTAATGTCAAATAATGGAACAAATGATAAATGGGAGATTTTCAAATCTACTTTGAGTTATTATAGTGCAAAATTTATTCCTACAGGTAATAAGTATAAACGACTCAAATTAAACCCCACATGGCTTACACATTCTGTGAAAGGGGCAATACATGACAAAAAAAGGGCATTTAAAAATTACAAATCTGAGGGTACAGCTGTAGCCTTTGTAAAATATAAGGAGCTTAATAAAATCTGTAAAAATTTAATAAAATTAGCAAAAATACAAAATGAAAGGCAGGTGGCCAAGGATAGTAAAACAAATCCCAAAAAATTCTTCAAGCATATAAATGCAAAAAAGCCCAGGTCTGAACATGTGGGACCCCTAGATAATGGTAATGGGCAGTTGATCACAGGGGATCAAGGGAAGGCAGAGTTACTAAATGGGTTCTTTAGCTCTGTATATACAACTGAAGAAGGAGCAGCTGATGTAGCCGGTGCCAGTGCTGTTAATATATCAGTTGATATACTGAATTGGATGAATGTAGAGATGGTCCAAGCTAAATTAAATAAAATAAATGTGCACAAGGCCCCGGGACCAGATGGGTTACACCCTAGAGTTCTTAAAGAGCTTAGTTCAGTTATTTCTGTCCCCCTTTTCATAATATTCAGAGAATCTCTAGTGACTGGTATAGTGCCAAGGGACTGGCGCAGGGCAAATGTGGTGCCTATTTTCAAAAAGGGCTCTATGTCTTCCCCGGGTAATTATAGACCAGTAAGCTTAACATCCATCGTGGGGAAAATGTTTGAGGGGCTATTGAGGGACTATATACAGGATTATGTGACAATAAATAGCATTATAAGTGACAGCCAGCACGGTTTTACTAAGGACAGAAGTTGTCAAACTAACCTAATCTGTTTTTATGAAGAGGTGAGCAGAAGTCTAGACAGAGGGGCCGCTGTGGATTTAGTGTTTTTGGACTTTGCAAAGGCATTTGACACTGTCCCCCATAGACGCCTAATGGGTAAATTACGGACTATAGGTTTAGAAAATATAGTTTGTAATTGGATTGAGAATTGGCTCAAGGACCGTATCCAGAGAGTTGTGGTCAATGATTCCTACTCTGAATGGTCACCGGTTATAAGTGGTGTACCCCAGGGTTCAGTGCTGGGACCCCTATTATTCAACTTATTTATTAATGATATAGAGGATGGGATTAATAGCACTATTTCTATTTTTGCAGATGACACCAAGCTATGCAATATAGTTCAGTCTATGGAAGATGTTCATGAATTACAGGCAGATTTAAACAAACTAAGTGTTTGGGCGTCCACTTGGCAGATGAAGTTTAATGTAGATAAATGTAAAGTTATGCATCTGGGTACCAACAACCTGCATGCATCATATGTCCTAGGGGGAGCTACACTGGCAGATTCACTTGTTGAGAAGGATCTGGGTGTACTTGTAAATCATAAACTCAATAACAGCATGCAGTGTCAATCAGCTGCTTCAAAGGCCAGCAGGATATTGTCGTGTTGTAAAGGATCTGCCAGGCACTGCGGGGTTAACTCCCAGAACTAATCAGTCAGCACCTGAGAATACATCCCTGAGACTGACTCCTGCTTCCACCATTCAGGCTGGCAGGCTTAGGAGTGGGAGAGCCTATCGTAACCTGGCCAGACTCAGCTAGCTCCCGCCCTCGGTCTATTTAGGCCTGCACTTCCTGTCCCTCGGTGCTTGTTATTGCTTTGGTTTCCTTCCTTGTGGTTCCTGGCCCAGCTACAGCTCCTGCTATTTTTGATCCTGCTCCATACCGACCCTGGCTTACCGACTACTCTTCTGCTTTTCGTTTTGTACCTCGCACACTCCTGGCTTGGCTCGGCTCGTTCACCACTCTGGTTGCTCACGGTGTTGCCGTGGGCAACGGCCCCTTTTCCTTGCTTGTGTTCCTTGTATGTTTGTCGTGTTTGTCGTGCACTTACTGAGCGCAGGGACCGCCGCCCAGTTGTACCCCGTCGCCTAGGGCGGGTCGTTGCAAGTAGGCAGGGACAGAGTGGCGGGTAGATTAGGGCTCACTTGTCCGTCTCCCTACCCCCTGCCGTTACACGTGTATTAAAAGAGGCATGGACTCGCGGGACAGGGATGTAATATTACCACTTTACAAAGCATTAGTGAGGCCTCATCTAGAATATGCAGTCCAGTTCTGGGCTCCAGTTCATAGAAAGGATGCCCTGGAGTTGGAAAAAATACAAAGAAGAGCAACGAAGCTAATTAGGGGCATGGAGAATTTAAGTTATGAGGAAAGATTGAAAGAATTAAACCTATTTAGCCTTGAAAAAAGACGACTAAGGGGGGACATGATTAACTTATATAAATATATTAATGGCACATACAAAAAATATGGTGAAATCCTGTTCCTTGTAAAACCCCCTCAAAAAACAAGGGGGCACTCCCTCCGTCTGGAGAAAAAAAGGTTCAAGCTGCAGAGGCGACAAGGCTTCTTTACAGTGAGAACTGTGAATCTATGGAATAGTCTACCGCAGGAGCTGGTCACAGCAGGGACAGTAGATGGCTTTAAAAAAGGGTTAGATAATTTCCTAGAACGAAAAAATATTAGCTCCTATGTGTAGAAATTTTTCCTTCCCTTTTCCCTTCCCTTGGTTGAACTTGATGGACATGTGTCTTTTTTCAGCCGTACTAACTATGTAACTATGTAACTATGTAAGTCTTTTATTATAGGGAAAAAAAATAAACCGTTAAAGTACACATATTTGTTATCACCGCGTTCGTAACAACCCCAACTATAAAACTATAATATTATTTTTCCCGCACGGTGAACACCGCAAGAAATACTAGCATTACTATTTTTTTGGTCATGACCCCTCCCAAAATATAGAATAAAAAGTGATCAAAAATTCGCATGTACCCCAAAATAGTACCAATAAAAACTACAACCCGTCCAGCAAAAAACAAACTCTTACACAGCTTTTTTGACTGAATAAAAAAATTATGGCTCTCAGAATATGGTGACACAAAAAATAAATAATTTTATAGAAAAGTGATTTTATTGCGCAAATGCCACAAAACATAAAAAAAATATACATATGGTATCGCTGTAATCGTACCAAGTTGCAGAATAAAGTAAAATGTCATTTATAGCGCACAGTTATTAATGTAAAAAAAAAAAAAGGACAAAAAACATTGTCAAAATGTATGTGTTTTTTTTTGTCGCTTAGCTTGCCAAAAAAATCGGAGAAAAAGTAATCAAAAAAATGACATGTACCCTAAAATGCTACCAATGAAAATACAGATTGTAACGAAACAAATAAGCCATCGCACGGCTCCGGTGGAGAAAAAAAAATAAAAATTCTGCCGCTCAGAATATAGCGACAGAAATTGTGCAGAGTGTCCAAAAGCGGATAAGATTGTGCACCATTTATCAGTGCGACACCGGCCACACATCTATGAATTATTTATTTACCCCAGTATTATACACACTTATTATGCCCTGATGTACTCTGCCCAGCTTACATATGCCACCACATTATAAACTGAAATACCAGCAAAACCACAAACAGAACTATTACCAAGCAAAATCTGCGCTCCAAAAGCCAAATGGCGCTCCTTCCCTTCTGAGCTCTGCCGTGGGTCCAAACAGCCATGTATTACCACATATGGGGTATTGCCATAATCGTAAGAAATACTTTTACAAGTTTTGGGGTGCTTTTTTTTTTTTTTACAAGGAATAAATAATACAAATTTTTTATGGTTTTTCAGAAAAAAACGATTTTAATTTTCACAGACAAACTCCAATAAATATAGCAAAAGACCTGTCTGGTCAAGATGCTAACTATGCTCCTAGATAAATTCCTTGAGGTGTGTCGTTTCGAAAACCACTTTTGGGGAGATTCCACTTTTTTGGCACCACAAGACCTCTTCAAACCTGACATGGTGCCTAAAATATATTCTAAAAAAAGGAGACCCCCAAAATCCTCTAGTAGGTGCTCCTTTGCTTCTGAGGCCGTTACTTCAGTCCATTATCACACTAGAGCCACATGTGGGATATTTCTAAAAACTGCAGAATCTGGGCAATAAATATTGAATATTGAAATACAGAAAAAAATGTATTACAAATGAATTTCGGCAAAAAAAATGTATTACAAATGAATTTCGGCAAAAAAAATTTAATTTGTCAATTTCCTCTCTACTTTGCTTTAATTCCTGTGAAACGCCTGGTCCTTGACAAAATAGCCTTTTGACATTTTCTTGAAAATGTGAGAAATTGCTACTAAAGTTCTAAGCCTTGTAATGTCCTAGAAAAATAAAATAATGTTCAAAAAACAATGCAAATATAAAGTAGACATATGGGAGATGTTAATTAGCAACAATTTTGTGTGGTATTACTATCTGTTTTACAAGTAGATTACATTTAAAATTAGAAAAATGTTGCTGTTTTTCACAAATAAGCTAGGAATTTATTGACCAAATTTTTCCACTAACATAAATACAATATGTCACGAGAAAACAATCTGAATCGCTTGGATAGGCAAAAGCATTCCAGAGTTATTACCACATAAAATGACACGTCCGATTTGAAAAAATGGGGCTGGCCATTGAGGCTTCGATGACCCTTGGTCCTGAAATGTTAAAGAGGCTCTGTCACCACATTATAAGTGATTGGCGCTGTAATGTAGATTACAGCAGTGTTTTTTATTTAGAAAAACTATACATTTTGACCAAGTTATGACCTATTTTAGATTTATGCTAATGACTTTCTTAATGCCCAACTGGGTGTTTTTTTAAAGATTTTGACCAAGTGGGCATTGTAAAGAGAAGTGTCATTTACAGCGTGATCTTGCGAGATCACGCTTGCTGTCATTAAGTCCCACACAAACGTTACCGAAGTGTTGGGATTGTGAATAGACATCGCATCCTGGCTGGAAGCGATGTCTATTCACTCTCAAGACACTTCAGTAACGTTAATGTGTGAGTAAGTGACAGCACATCGTGATCTCGCAAGATCACTATGTGCTGAGTACATGAATGGAGAGAAGTGTATGACGCTGATAGGTCAGCGTCATACACTTCTCTTTACAATGCCCACTTGGTCAAAAGCTAAAATATGCCCAGTTGGGCATTAAGAAAGTCATTAGCATAAATATAAAATAGGTCATAACTTGTTCAAAATTTATTGTTTTTCTAAATAAAAAATACTGTTGTAATCTACAGTACAGCGCAGATCACATTATGTAGAAGATAGGGCACTTATAATGTGGTGACAGAGCCTCTTTAAGGTCCCGGAGTCCCCTGCAAGAGCGTCTGCAATCCTCTGGTCGGAAATTCCGCTCCTGGAGGAGCCACTGACGTCACTGTCCATATTTGGACAGTGACTTCAAGGGCTTTCCCTAAGACAGGAGTGCCTGGCTAGAGAGGTTGCATTTCTCTGGCCCTGGACTCCATAGTTGAATGCTAAAGCAGGGAGCTGATGTTTCCATGCTTCAGCACTGGATTCAACTGTTTCTGAATCCTGAGGACGCAGATTCAGTTGACACTGGGATATGCCACCGGCCGCCCAGGACAGCGGGACTCCACCCAGAAACTGGGACTGTCCCTCTGATGGTTGGAAGGTATGGTGGTAGCGCCTTTCTATCAAATAGATATGGCTGAAATGACGGCTGTTCAATTGTAGATGAATATGCCATCAGCCGAATCATCATAGGCAAACCAATAAGAGACGGATGCGTCATCAAGTTTTGCCACAAGGGACAGTATTTCTGTTCTGATAGGCCACTTGCTAGATAAATATGAACTAGTGTATAATGATCCGTTTTATAGACTCTGTTGTGTGCAGAGACCCCTGAGGACGCAATTCTATCGGTGAAACATGTCCGGTTACCAACAGTGTCTGTATTTAAAAATCCACGTGTGAAAATTTTGCATTGTTTGGTTCTGTGCAGTTTGAGCAATTATAGCAAGTTATGCTTGCAATAGGAACCTATAACAAATAAATATAGCGAAGTTACTCTTCCAATAGTAATATATATACACACAGTGACGCCTCCATTTGAAGAACAGGATACCTCCTGCTCCATAGGAACTACAAGTCAACAACTGCTAGAAAACAATAGCATAGAATCATTAACCCCTTAACGCCGAAGGACGGATATATCCGTCCTCAGCAGCTGCTAGTTCGCGCAGGAGGACGGATATATCCGTCCTGTGATCGCGCGGGTACTGACAGTTTACCCACGCGATCAGCGGCAGGAGCACGGCTGTTATACACAGCCTGGCTCCTGCTGCAACTGCCGGAATCGAAGCACGCGCCGATTCCGGCAGTTTAACCCATTAAATGCCGCTGTCAACAGTGACAGCGGCATTTAATGTGTTTGACAGAGGGGGGAACTCCCTCTGTCTCCCGATCGGCGCCCCCGCAAACAAATCGCGGGTCGCCGTCGGGTTTCCATGACAGCCGGGGGTCTAACAAAGACCCCCAGGTCTGTCTTCAGCATCTGCCTGTTAGGCGATGCCAGAGGCATGACCTAACAGGTTGCCTGTCAGTTTTACACTGACAGGCAATAATGCTTTGGTATACGAAGTATACCAAAGCATTATATATGCGATCGGCATATCGCATAGTGAAGTCCCCTGGTGGGACTAAAAAAAAAAAAGTAAAACCGTTAAATAAAGTTTGTGAAAAAAAAAATAAAAAAAATTACAGTCAAAGTCAAATAAAACTACTTTTTTGCCCCAAAAAGTGGTTTTATTTAATAAAACGGTCAAAACAAATCACACATACACAGATATGGTATCCCCGCGATCGTAACAACTTGACCAATAAAATGAACACATTAATTAAACCGCCGGATGAACGGCGTCCAAAGAAAACGCAAAAAACAACGGCAAAATTCTCTCTTTTCTCCCATTCCCCCCATAAAAAATAAAATAAAAGTTCATCTATAAGTCCTATGTACCCCAAAATAGTACTAATGAAAACTACACATTGTCCCGCAAAAATCAATCCCACGTACGGCCACATCGACGGAAAAATAAAAAAATTACGCCTCTTGGAACGCGGCGATGCAAAAACAAGTAATTTTTTTCTAAAAGGGTTTTTATTGTGCAAACGTAGAAAAAACATATAAAACCTTTACACATTTGGTATCCCTGTAATCGTGCCGACCCATAGAATAAAGTTAACATGTTATTTACGCTGCATAGTAAACGGCGTAAATTTATAACGTGAAAATTAATGCTGGAATAGCTGCTTATTTTCAAATCTCTCCTAAAATAAAGTTAATAAAAGTTAATCAATATGTTATAAGCATCTAAAAATGGTACAATTACAAAATACAACTCGTCCCGGAAAAAACAAGCCCTTATACGGCTATGTCGACGGAATAAAAAAAGAGTTACGACTCTTGGAATGCGACCGTGGAAAAACAAAAAATAATCCTTGGTCATTAACGTGCAAAATGGCCCGGTCATTAAGGGGTTAATGCAACTACACTGTGGCACTTTAAATCACAGTTGTCAATAAACTAGTTTATGCGTTAGGTGAATATTTTAGGGTTACAGATAAAAGTTACGTTCTAATACAACAGCAGTTAGTGGGGTTTTCATATTTTTGGACTACTGGATGTCATCTATAGGTGATCTTTAAAATGTAACATATATGTTTGTCATCTGTGTCATAACCACTTATGAAACCGCTAACCAAAAATCTAATTTTTCTGTCCCATTTTGTAACTTGATGTAAATATTGATTACAAATAAAAAAAAGAGGCATTTTTAAGTAGAAAGTATCATAAGAAACTACAATTTCCAGCTCTAGTCATTTAATGTCAAAGCTGCTTTGCAAAACACAGAAACATGGGTATTAATTATAACATATGTGCTTTTGTCCCCTTTATCACACATGTTACTACTTCTGTATAAACTATGCCATGACCGCTCCCAGCGTTTAGTTAAAGTGAAGCAGTAAATATTGGACATAATCGTTTTTGCTCAAATATTCACCATGCGTTCTAATAAAAATAATATATCCTTATCTATTCCTCAATATATAAATGGAGACAACACTCCTATATTCACACACAAGGATGAATGCAGAAAATGATTTCAGGATGTTGGAGTCTAAGTGGACAGTTGGCCATCCACTCCATGCTGTGAAAGAATGATGGAAAACAGATATGTTGTGGAAAGAATTCCTTAAAGCACGGAAAAAAAGTCAATAGAAACCATATGCAAACATGTATATTTATGTATATGTTTCTTGTGGTTTCACATGTATCTCTGTATATTTTTTACAATGTAGTTATTTCCCCTCCTTGATAGAGACATTGCAAGAATTAAAGGGCTAAATGCATGTCTTATAGAATTTTGATCTCAAGTAAATCTTTTGTTTCTCATTGAGTAGATCGCGGTCTAACAAGAGACCGGTTTAAACTTTTGCCTTGGATGTTTATAGAAAACATAAACTATAGTTCAGCACAGAAATTTTTACCTCAAAACCATTTTTGACTAAAAGTGAGTCAGTGCATTAGTCACTGTGGTTTGCTCGGTATGTAAAAAGTTATATATATATTATTCTCGGATTTGCATAACTTCTCTTGATAGTAGTGGGAGAGAAAGGCTCCTGTGGCTTCTTTGAACAATCTCCTCTTTTCTGTAGATTCAAACAAACATTAGACTTTAGAGATTAACTCACTAAGAAAATCCTTCTTCTAGGACCAGTCACCTCAGATGGCCGATTTTATACCTTTACAAAATAAGATCCTCTAACATTTAGATTTTTCAACTACTTTTGCACTAAACTTCAGGATTTTATGAATCGTCACCATTCAAGTTATCAAAGCATGTGTGTTGGTCAGGGACCACGAGAGTTCCTAACCCACTTTTGCATGGCGGTAGTCTCTAGACAGTGATAACCGTAACCCCATAAGGGCGCAGCCTATTTTGGACTTCAGGATCTTTTCGTTTTCCAAAAGATTCTAAGATAGTTTTTTTTATGACAAATTATACTTTAATTCTGTAGTAAATTTAGTTTTCTCTTTTATTTTTTTTAAAAAAAATCATCAGAAGTTGGAAGAAAATGTGAAAATTTAGAATTTTCTTACATTTTTAATCCTGTAAAATGGATGTTACCACACAAATTAGTAAATAAATAAGTTTTGCCATATGTCTTTATGCAGGCATAATTATTTTTTATTTATTTTTTAGGCTGGTGTAAGGCTTAAAAACTTTATAGCAGTTTTTTTAAATTTACAACAAACCATGGAAAGTTCATGGCTTTGAGGGGCCTACATATTAGAAACCTCCCATAAATCACCCCATTTTAAAAACCGTTTAATGTATTCAAAACATCATTTAGAATGTTTGTTAACGTTTAAGCTTTTCAAAGGAATATGTATAGGTGAAATTCGATTTTTATTTTTTTTAATCTTCGTTAATCTTTTTTTTCTTAATCTTCAATTTTTGAATCTTCAATATTAATCCATTTTGTTCTCTAACACAACAAGTGCTAATAGAGAAACAAAACACAATCTTTATTACCCAGATTCTGCAGTTTGCAGAAATATCCCATATGTAACATAGTTGAAAAAAGACACATGTCCATCAAGTTCAACCAATGTTTCCCTAGTGTTACTACAGGCCTCAGAATTGAAGGAGCACCTTGTGGATTTTAGGGTCTCCTTTTTATTAGGATGTTTTCCAGACACCATTTCATGTTTGAAGTGGTCTTAGGGTATGTTCACACGCAGTAGCAAAATACGACTGAAATTGCGGAGCTGTTTTCGCCTGAAAACAGCTCCTGATTTTCAGACGTTTTTGTAACTACTCGCTTTTTTCGCCGTGTTTTTTATGGACGTTATTGGAGCTGTTTTTCAATGGAGTCAATGAAAAACGGCTCCAAAAACGTCCCAAGAAGTGACTTGCACTTCTTTGACGTGGGCGTCTTTTTATGCGCCGTCTTTTGACAGCGACGCGTAAAAACACCTCGTGGGAACAGAACATCGTAAAACCCATTTAAAGCAATGGGCAGATGTTTGTAGGCGTAATGGAGCCGTTTTTTCAGGCGTAATTCGAGGCATAAAATGCCCGAATTACGTCTGATAACACTGCGTGTGAACCTACCTTTAAGGTGACAAAACATAATCAAAACACCCCCGAAAAAGACGTAATTTTAGAAACAACACTACTCAAGGAATTCATCTAGCATTTTGATTGTTTGAACGTGTTTTATATAATTTATTAGAATTTGGGCCATGAAAACAAAATAAATTTCAATAAAAAAAAGTCCCCAAAAATTTGATACACAGTCCTGATTAAGGCAAACAGCAGTTTTGACACACGCCAGGGGTCCGGAAGAAAAGAGGCGTTGGCTTTTGGAGCGCAAATTTAGATTTTTGAATGGCAGGTTGTCTTTGCAGAGCCCCTAATGTAGCAGTACAGTGGAAACCCCCAATAGTGACCACATTTTGACAACTACACCACTTAAGGAATTTATTTTGGGGTGTAGTGATAGTTTTGATCCCAATAATAATTATTAGAATTGGGCAATGAAAATTAAAAATGTAATTTTCTTCCAATAATATGTAGTTTTAGTTCAAAGATTTAATATTCACAAGGAATATAGAAGAAAAAGAACCCCACAGTTTCACCGCACAAGATATATATTGGCATACTTTTATAGTTAAGGTTGTTAAAGACAATTTTTTTTTATTTGATACTTGTTTTTGAAACGTTTTTTTTTCTTATTACTGATATCATTTTTTTTTGATGTTCCACTAGGGGACTTGAAGGCCTGAACTTCTGACTGCTGATATAATAAGCTGCACTACTTATGTATTGCAGTGTATTATTGCACTCCAGCAAGGCCTAATGGGCTTCCTTACATGGCAGACCAGGAGGCCATTGTTAAGCTTCCTGGTTTCCAAAGCAACTATCGGCACCACGCAGTCGCTTTGCTAGGTTTCAATGGCTGTACAGAGAGAGCCCCATCCCTCTCTCAACCACTTAGTTGTCCCAGCCACTATTTCCTGCGGCATCTAAGGAGTTAGACGGCCTGAGATCAGAGATAACTACTATCACAGTCATTGGAGTGGGAGCCTGGCTGTATATCACAGCTGACTCCCACTGTGAATACTGTGGGCTCACCGACCTGCCGTAACTGTGTGTACGAGAAACACTTCCCACCCAAGGTGTAACTGTATGTCATAGAACATGTAGGGGATAAATAACTTAAAAGTGTGCAAATCACCACTGCAGTCCTACATGAGTCCTAAAAAGTTACCACTATGCTTTTGATGCATTATTTCATGAAATGAAGGGGTCTAAAATATGACAAGTTAGCAACTCGTTTTTGGTGCAGAGTCTGAAACTGGCAGAACTGATTGGACCGTGCCTGTGTGGAACACACCCTATTTACAAAGAGAATGGTAATAACCACCTTACTTAGTCATGCTGTACATTTCCAGGAAGAATGACAGGGAAACCACACAATGCAAAGTTCTAAGGCTGTGTTCACACGGAGTTTGCACAGTGGTTTGACAAAAACTCGTCAAAACACTCGTCGAGGCGTTTTTTTCCTCTTTCTGACTGATTGAAAAGGGGTTTTGGAGGCGGAATCCGCCTCAGGATGGGTCATGATGCTTCTTTTTACCGCGACCCGTTTTTTTTACTCGCGGTAATAAAACTCGTCCAACTCCCATTGAAATCAATGGGAGGCATTTTCGGGCGGTTTTTGAGGAGTTTTGCGGCGCGGTTTCCGCGTCCAAAAACTCGTCAAAAAAACTCTGTGTGAACAGGGCCTAAGGATTGATGCCCCACAATTGTTACCTCATGTGGAATGCGAGTATTTACTAAAACAGATATGTTAGGAGAGCTGAAAGGTCTGCTGCCTGCAGTTTGGACTGAATTATATATAACCTTGACAACGAATAGGGAGAAACCTAGTGGGGGGGGGGGCAGAAAGAGAGGAAAGTATAAGTGCCAGAAGCTTTTAGGCTTGGATACAAGGTGGCTCCTGCTTCCATACTGATGACATTGGTGCTGCAACATAGGCAGCCTACATAGCTACCACTGCAGTCTTATTGCCGATCAGTGGCATAATTGATAGTACTCTAGCTGGGTTTGTCATAAAAATAAATTTTAACTTGTGCATGCTGTATTTTATTTATTTCGTTTTTATTTTATTTTTGGTTTTAGACTGTTCGTACTGGCATAATGGTTATGTCCTTTTAGGTTTCTATCACCACTGAGGGGCAGAATAGCGTAGTATTAGAAATAAAAGAAACCTACTGGAAACCTAACAGATCCCATTATACAGTACGTCAACTAGTGGTATGAAAAATTGGATTGATAATATTTTTCTTTTTTCATCTTGTTCCAGGCGCCTCAATAAGAATAGGTTGCAAGTCCTTCCTGAACTGCTGTTCCAAAATACTGTAAAACTGACAAGACTGTAAGTAGTTTCTGGCTTTATGTCTACGTAATATCTTTATTTTGGTTTTATCATTGTTATTGTTGTCATGATATTGGTCCATGAAATATTTGCACGAAGATACAATTTTGCGGATATGAGCAATATTGCCCATAAGAATATTTCAAGAATAATTGTTTAGAGTACCATCTATTTTCCCTTGTTTTTTAGTACCAAAAGTTGAAATGGCCCAAATTAAAGGGCTTTTCCACAAACCGACTTTAATGACAAATCCTAGTGTACCTGGTAGAGAAGTGGTTGTACCTGAGCGGTCATTCTCCATTAAAGTCTGTGGGAGATATGGAAATAACCGTAAGGGTATATTTACACACACCAGATTTGTTTCTGAAATTTCTGCAACTGTCCCATTCATCTGAATAGAGCTTGCAGGAGCGCATGCACATGCTGAAACAACTCCAGCCTGATGAACATACCCTAAAAGTCCTTAGTCAGAAACCCCCCTTCAGTCAGTTGTCCTTCATGGTTTCCTTAGCACAGTGATAAAAAAAATATTACCTTGTATATTATATCATGGGGTAATATAATATGTAGAGAATTGGTGTGAAAAAAATATACTCACCTATTTTTGTTGTGTCTGACTCTGTTCAAATTTGAACGTATGAACACTAGAGTTGCTGCCAAGCTTCCCCGGCCTGGATACACAGTGGTGAGAAAATAGGACACAATGGGTATGACTGTTGTGGAATCAACCTGATAAACGGGTTAGTACAACCCTAAAAAGCGTATTGTTAAAACTAGAATAAAGAATCATTCTACAAAAGGATTTCTAATTTTTCAAGCAGCGCTGGCAACAATCCCCATTTTCTTCTCTTTTATCTTACTTTATGAGTTCTGGCAGCATTTAAACAGTTTTTTACATGAAAATACTGAATCAAAATAGAAATTTGTATATCCCCAAGTTAAGCATCTCCACCTCCATCCTATGCACATAGTGTACCATCAGAGACCTGAAAATTCCACTTTAACTGGTTGACGACGCATGACTTGTATGCTCAACATAAGCGGCAGGACATTGCTGCATCACGACGAGCATATACATCATGATGATGCCGCAGCTTCGCTTTGACGGTACAACTCCTGGGTCTACGGGGAAGGCTCCCCTTACAGAGTGAAGTTCTCCTGGGGTGATACCCCTCCTACACCTTGTGTTCCACGGCCCAGGACTTTTGTGCCTGGCCTGGGAACTGCATCCCCGGCCTGGATTAATTACAGTGGCTGGACGCAGGCTACTTCCATCCGGACCGGAATCTTCCATCTCCCCCAGAGCACCGACCACACCTCTAATCACCAACCCAGGATTATGGGGTGGTGTGCCCGGCCTGCCAACCTCAGGAAGGACCCGAACGCCCATTTCAAGGCGGCTTACACTGGTCGCGGCCGCCATTTTGGATTTATCCAGGCAGTCCTTCCCTGTACCATCTGCGGACAGACACCCTGGGACTCCATATCACCACTGGTGAGTCCCCTCCTTGGAGGCATCCTCCCCTCTGCTCACAAGCCCTGTTGCCATTAGGGCTCACTGGGTAGGAACTCTCCAACCCCGCAGGCCTCCACCTACTGCAGGTGTTCTGCCTGAGAGCTCACTGGGACGGTACCACTGAACCCCTGTTATACTGTTTTGATAGTCTGCTACATCCTGTACACTTCTCCTGTGCTGTCGACCAGATGGCATCTGTTGCCAAGATTCCGCGCCAACCCTGTTTGTGGGTCACCTGCAAATGCACTGTTTATTTTGCCGACTACTACAACGGGTCCCTCTGCACGATGAAGACCCCCTTGGGTCCCTTCTCCACGTTCACCCTCTTGTAATGTAACACTCTAATATTGTCTGGGTGCTGAATCCCCTCCGAGGGGTCTAAATACGCATTGGTGCTCCATACACCTGTACTCACAGCTACTTAACTCCCAGTCATGGCACCTACGAAATCCCAAACCAAATCTGCCGCTAAGCTGGACCAGTTTCGCAGAGCAAACACCTTAGCGACTACAACGCCTTCTTCACAGCGCCTTCCTCCTTCCTGAGCGCTGACCAAACCCTGGTGGATCCAGACCAGCCGGCCTCCGCTGTGTTGGACTGTAATCCTGACACATTGAACGTACTGGTGGCCCTTCATACATGTCAAACCACCCTCCTCACACGAATTGAGGAGATTAAGGTAGATATTTCTCTTCTACGCCTGGATGCACAGCACACCAGAGAGGGTAACGGAGGTGGAAAATAGAGTCAGTACTCTGGAAGACCAAGCCCCGCCAATCTCTAGATGTCTTGGAGACATTAGGCTTGCCAGAGGGTTTGGAATGTTCCTCTCCTGAATCATTCTTGGAAAATCTGCTCACTACCACCTTCGGCAGGGAGAAATTCTCTGTTATGTTTGCAGTGGAGAGGGCACACCGTATTCTGTCCAAACTTCCACCTCCGGGAGCTCCACCACGCACGTTTATTGCTATACTCCTCAACTACCGGGACAGGGACACTATCCTTAAACTTACAAGAGAGCGAGGATCAATTCCGTATACTAACTCACGGATCTCAGTTTACCATGACTTTTCCATTGAGGTCTAGAAGAAAAGCACTTTGTTCTTCACTGCCAAGAAAAAGCTTAAAGAGGCTCTGTCACCAGATTGTCAAATCCCTATCTCCTATTGCATGTGATCGGCGCTGCAATGTAGATGACAGTAACGTTTTTCTTTTTTTTTTAAAACGATAATTTTTGGCTAAGTTATGAGCAATTTTATATTTATGCAAATGAGCCTTTCTAATGGACAACTGGGCGTGTTTTCTCTTATTTCCAACTGGGCGTGTATTGTGTTTTTAGCAACTGCTACTTCTTTCACTGCACAATCACACTGTGCTGTGGATCATGCTGGGCTGGAACAATGAGAAGTGTAGGACACTGATTAGTCACTGATTGGTCAGCGTCATACACTCCTCTGTACAACACCCAGTTTGTAAAAAGTAAAAACACGCCCAGTTGTCCATTGAGAAACTCATTAGCATAAATCTAAACTAGCTCATAACTTGCTCAAAAATGATAGTTTTTCAAAATAAAAACCACTGCTGTTATCTACATTACAGCGCCAATCAGATTATGTAGGAGATAGGGCACTTATAATCTGGTGACAGAGCCTCTTTAAGGAACTCGATCTCAAATACGCAATGATGTACCCTGCACGGCTGAATGTTCCTGTTGGATGGCAGATTGCATTTCTTCACCACTCCCCAGGAAATCCTCAACTGGCATGAAACTCGTCCTTGTGGTCAAGCTGGTTCTCCTCTTCTACCGGATGTCTAAGTACTGATATTTGTAGCTGTGTATCTCTACTGTCCCACGGCTCCAAGCTTCTAGAATACTTCTAGTCTCATTCTGTGATGGAACTGTGGATCATTCGTTCACCGTATGGACACCTTCATCCTTCAGTATCCTTTTTCGGCTGGGGGAGGCTGCGCCCTTGCACCCTCCTTTCATATGCTATTTGATAGTTACTGTTTGTAATTTGTACTTCTGTTCCTACAATTACTTTGGTTTCAGGGATCCAAGACTTCATGCCTGCGTTCATGATAGTAGGGTGGGGGGGGGGGCAGGATTAGTTTCCACCTGTATTTTCTACATGTTTGTTTCCACAATGCAAATCACGCTTCTAATTTCTCCAGGTCTCCGTTCTATTATGCTGCTCATATACTGGTCTGTCCTGATCGGTTGGGCCTAGGTTTGCACTTTTACCCTTTACCATGTTTTCTGACTTAGTTTCCTTTTTAACGTGGAATGTAAGGGGTCTTAACGACCGCATTAAGAGGGCCCTGGTATTTCAGTATTTACAAAAGCATGACCGTGATATTATATACCTTCAGGAGACCCACATGATGGATGACAAACTCTGTCTTCTAAATAGACCCTGGATTGGTTGGTCATTCCATTCCACATTCACTAATTTGTTCTGATACATTGTCGTCTTTATCATTTCCTTTATTTTCCCTTGCCATAATTAATTCCATCTTGTCGTTTGTAACCAGTCACCCGTCTGTGCCTAGTATCTGGCTGGGTGATTTTAATTCTACCTGGGATAAGCATTTGGACAAGTTCCTCTGTCCTGGCCAAGATCCTGTATCTCCCGCTCCTTCCTCCCTCCAGTCTCTCCTTTTAGGGTATGTTCACACGAGGGCGTCCGTAACGGCTGAAATTACGGGGATGTTTCAGCCTGAAAACATCCCCGTAATTTCAGCCGTAACGGCATGTGCAGGCGCTTGAACGCCGCGTCAATTACGGACTTAATTGGCGCTGCTATTCATTGAAGTCAATGAATAACGGCTCCAATTACGGCCAAAGAAGTGACAGGTCACTTCTTTGACGCGGGCATCTATTTACGCGCCGTCATTTGACAGCGGCGCGTAAATTACGCCTCGTGTGAACAGACAAACGTCTGCCCATTGCTTTCAATGGGCAGATGTTTGTCAGCGCTATTGAGGCGCTATTTTCAGACGTAATTCGGGGCAAAAACGCCCGAATTACGTCCGTAAATAGGCCGTGTGAACATACCCATAGAGTTCAATATTACAGATGCCTGGAGAACTATATATACGCTTACCCGACAATATTCTTCCTGCACTTTGCTTAGATGTTACATTATTATTAGTACTACTTTTGTTCCTTTAGCACAATATTAGGATTTGGAGTCCGCCATTTTTTTTATTTATGCAGTATTTTGTTACTTTCAAAATAATGGATAATGTACAATCTTTGTTTTAGTTATTATAGAAAATATTTCTACCTCAAGTGATTGTGTCTTAGTATCCTTAATTATTATATCACTGTATTATAGTTATTATAAAAATAATAACTTTATTTGCGTAAACTGTAATAGTCCTTTATGTGATTTTAATGGTTATTTAATCTTTGATTAAAAGGTATTCCAATTGATTTCTAGTGATCAAATGCCATTAGACTGACAATAATGTTTCATTTATTGGGTCTTAATGGACAGCAAGAATGGTTCAGGAACAAGCTATTAATGAACATTTTTAGTATTCGCCTTCAGAACTTCAGCAGTGAGCACAACTCTTGTGGGTACACGACAAGCTACACCACCTGAGTTGGAACGTTTAATTGAACAGAATAGTGACTTCATTACAGTTAGAAACTATTTGAGAGATTTGTTTCAATTTCTTTGCATTAGGAGAAAACCAGCTTGTATTAAAGTTAAACCTTTCCATGCCTTATGGTTGGCTCAGCTTCGTTTTACTGTGTGAGATCCAGACCACCTTGCATCTGACTTGGGGCATTCTGGCTTTATTGCGGACTGCCTTTTTTCTGAATTCAGGTCTAGTGAGTTTTAGGCATGTTGCCACAGACACAAGCCAACACTAGTTTAATGCCCTCAAAGCAGCATCCTGCACTGGTGTTTTTGTGAGTAACAATCTGTGTTCAAACTAGTCCATTAACTCATTCAATAACTAGAGGTAATTCTCTCAACTTTTTTTTTTTTGTTATACTGGCATGTTTATGTTTTTCCATACCAGTAGCTGTTTCTCTTATAAAACACTTCATGTTATTTAAGTATTGGGCCCTAATTCAGTGTTCATACATGACTAATATTACTGATACAGTTGATGTAGTCGTGGATGACTTGTATTCCTCTATTCATGAGAAATTACACTAAACAGAGGTAATGCAGGTAAGGCTTCGTTCAAATCTGATCTAGGGCTCTGTTCCGACGTTACGTCTGAGTTTCCGTCGGAACGGAGCCCTGACAGACACAAACGGAAACCATAGGTTGATTTCAATGGTGACGGATCCGGTGCCAATGGTTTCCGTTTGTCTCCGTTGTGCAAGGGTTTCCGACGTTTTGGTGGAATCAATAGCGTAGTCACTGAAAGGCTGTACAAGGGGAGAAGTCACTGTAACCGACTCTCTTCTTTTTTCCTGCGCTCACTTGCCGCTTTCCCTCCGACCCCTACTCACAAGCACCCTAAATATTGTGCCTTTGATCCTGGTATTATTTGAAATCTAAGATTCTGGGCTTTAAAATAATACCAAGAGCTAAGCTCTAGCTCGTATATTCTAACTGCGGCAATTACATATGTCCTTTGCATCAGTAGATCTGAAAGTGAAGAGAGGGAAGCAGATTACTATATTAATATAGCCATTTGTCATTTATAGAGAACAAGTGGCCTGGCGGATTTCTCAGTCACAGTAGGCAAAAGTAGATGCCTTAAAGAGGCTCGGTCACCACATTATAAGTGCCCCATCTTGTACATAATGTGATTGGCGCTGTAATGTAGATTACAGCAGTGGTTTTTATTTAGAAAAACTATCAATTTTCACCAAGTTATGACCTATTTTAGCTTTATTCTAATGACTTTCTTAAAAGACAACTGGGTGTGTTTATACTTTTTGGCCAAGTGGGCGTTGTGGAGAGAAGTGTATGACGCTGACCAATCAGCGTCATGCACTTCTCCCCATTAATTTACTCTGCACATAGTGATCCTGCGTTGTTCTTTATGTGCATCACATACACACACATTAACATTACTGAAGTGTCTTGACAGTAAATAGACATCGCATCCAACCAGGACAGGATGTCTATTTACATTCCCGACACTTCGGTAACGTTTGTGTGTGACTTACAGCACAGCAAGTGTAATCTCGCGAGATCACGCTGTAAATGACAGCACAGCATGATCTTTGTGCTGTGTGAGTAAGTCACACACAAACGTTACCGACATGTCAGGATTGTGAATAGACATGCCGTCATGGCTGGAAGTGATGTCTATTTACTGTCAAGACACTTCAGTAACATTAATGTGTGTGTATGTGATGCACATAGTGAACAACGCTGGATCAGTATGTGCAGTGTAAATGAATGGGGAGTAGTGTATGACGCTGATTGGTCAGCGTCATACACTTCTCTCCACAACGCCCACTTGGTCAAAAGTAAAAACAGGCCCAGTTGTCTTTTAAGAAAGTTATTAGCATAAAGCTAAAATAGGTCATAACTTGGTGAAAATAGATCATGAATAATGAATAGACCTGAGAGTGAGTCCATCACCTTCAGGTCATTGGTTATGTCTAATTAGACAGTCTGATAATAACAGTCATTAGCATCCGATGTTTGCTCTTAAATCTTTAAAAGGTCATTCCAGTCAAAAAAAACAAAAAAAAACTGCTTTTGGTCAGAGCCCTGGAACTCTACAAGCCCACAAAGTTTTGTTTAACTCAATGGTGCCATTACAGAGATCCCCTGCCATAACAATAGAGCAGTTCTGTCCAAACCCGCTTTAGAGTCTGTATAATAAATATACCCAAACAGAATAACATAATTTTATAATGATAACTACTCCCCTGCAGCACACTAATAGGCCACTATTCATGATGGGGCCTATTATTTTATTTTCCTAGCCTGGGAGGGGCTTAGTTGTGTTCCCCCACCCACTGATATCTATGTAATAAGAGGTAACTCAATGTCATGGAGATAGCAGCTACTTGTCGACACAATGTAGAAAATATTCAGTAGTAGTAAAAAACAGGAAGCCTTTGCAATATAAAAGTGAGGAACACATATGTACTGGCTGATTTTTCATTTTTGACTAGTGTGACCTTTTAAGGTGAACTTAAAGGAGTTTTCCGAAATGTTTCAAAAATTGTCCAAGGTAGGAAGGATGCAGAAAAAAAAGCCATTACTCACCACAAGGATCCCAATCATTCCAGCGCTCCGTTCCTCCCCGTTGCTGTTTATTGACATAGCTGCAGCAATGACGTGCCAGTATACCCACGCGATTGCTGCAGCCAGGCACTGGCCTAAGCGGTGATCCTGTGCCATATACCCACTGAGATCAGTGATTGGCCGCTGTGATTATGTGGGTATACAAGCACATCATCGCTGCAGCTATGTCAATACACAGCAGTGGGAAGGACGGGAAGCGACGGCGCTAGAGAGACGGGGATCTGTAAGGTGAGCAATGGCTTTTTTTTATTTTATTTTTTTGCATCCCTCCTACCGTGGCCAATTTTTTAAATAACTCAGAAAACCCCTTTAAAGGAATGGAAAGAGATATGTGAAATAATGGGCAAAATATGACTAACATTTTTAAGAATATCGATGGACTTTTTAAGGAGTATTCTAGTTTCAGCAAATAAGGCTTATTCAATATATAATTAAAAGTTGTACTATTTTGCAATATACTTACTGTATAGCTTCCGCTCGGTTTTTTAAGATCTCTGCTTGCTAATAAAATTCATTGTACAGTTATCAGAGCTCTCTCTTGTAATATGCCGAGCACCTGTGTGTCTATCCCATGACCAGGATAGATTTTATCCACTAGTTGTAAACAATGAAAGTTCCTATTAAGTGACTGCAAGCAGATATCTTTGATACAGAAAGTATATTATAAAATTGTATAACTTTTCATTGTACAAAAAATAGCACTTATGTACTGAAACTGGAATACCCCTTTTAATAAGATGCAAGTGAAAGTGTGTGTGCGCATGTATTTATAGTATGGCATTGCTAATGTTGAATTGTATAGATAATATTACAGTCTTAATGTTGTATTTCTTTAATTTGTTCAAAACAAATTATTATTTGCAAGGTAAAAAATAAATATCATAGTTGATATTAACTGATTGCAAACTTAATGAGGATTTGCTGATAAATTGAGTCTAATGAAATTCATATAGTTGGTGTTTTCCTTTTGAGAGACCATACAAAAAAAGGATATGTTCACAGCACGTTTTTTTCTGTCTCCGTTTAACGTATACATCGGGAAAAGCTCCCAACATATATACGTTAAACGAAGGCTGTGACGGATGCCTAACAGTGGCATCCGTTACCCATAAGCTTTAATGGCATCTTTTCAACGTATACAAAACTGACAAACTGAACGCAATCGCAGAAAACACTGATGCAAACTGATACAAAATCATCAGTTTTTCACAGACTCAACTTGGACGAGTCTAATTCCGATATGAGACATATGGAGTGAGGTGTTAAACAAACAATATACCTCTGACTGATGCCTCTGACTGATGCAGTGCCTCAGCTATCCGTCGCCCATAGACTTCCATGGTAAAAAAAAAATACTGTAAACATCACAGAAAACGTATATGGTAAACATATATGGTTTTTGAACACGGTGTCTATGGGCGGCGCATGACTGCCGAATGGCATTCATTGGCGGCATCCATCGGCAATTCGGCGCTCATAGACTCCCATGTTAGAAAAATGTATAAGTTTAATGTATACGTTTATTTTCCTGGATGGCTGTGACCGATGCCATTGTCGTATGCCCTCCATCGGTCATTCAGTACCCATAGAGTCACATTGTCACGATCCGTGGGTATGTGGACCCACTAGTCCGCACCACTGTAGCTGAGTAGCAGCTGGCCAAACAGCAGTCTATGCAAAGGGATGATATCAGGCGTGGCAGATGACATCACACGTGGTGTAAGACAGCAACATGACTCCAACACTCTAAGGCACAGGAACAAATACAGCACATAGATACAGGATACAGGTAGCAGGGCACGGGAACAGGATAACACTAAGGGACCATTTGCTAAGACTAACATGGGTATACACAACAATGCTCAGGCAAGGAGTGAAAGGGCAGAGCCCTTTTTATAGTCCAGGGTGATCATGGGCTAATTGGTAACTTTTTACATGTGTCCCTACGGGACACAGCATATCGGCCAGCACTCACAAGTCCATGGCCGCGGCTGTCGAGGGGTAAGTCGGAACGACGGTCCGCGGCCGTGGGCATTACACCCATGTTATAAAAGCATATACGTTTAACATAAAAAAAAATTTTTGTGGATTATGCGAAATTGTATAACTTCATGCAATTCAAGTAAAAGTAAGGAGTGGACATCTATAAGTATCCCATGTAGAAAAGCTTTCATAGCATAATACGTGAAATGTATAGAAGTAGAGAGCATATTAAGTACAAAATATTCCTCCAGTTGCGGAGCGGTATCTCCTTTAACATCCACTAATTTTAGCCAGAAAGGATTAAGTTTCCATAATTTAGGACCTGATATTGTCCTATGTGGAAACCTTAGGATCAACTTTATAGGGGAATGATCCGACAATGTCCTAGGTAGGTATTCCACATTGGGTATAGAAGAAAGGACAACAGGTTCCCTAGGGCTAAATCTCTCTTAGATATAGATGAGAGAGTAGTAGAGGGTGAAGTAGAGGAGCAGAGAGAATATTGCCTTTCATTAAGGTGAAATTCCCACTGAACATCTACCATGTCCACCTCCCGAGGCAGCAAATCAAAGGGGGCAAAATAGGAATCCTCAGAAACAGGACCTTCCCTACATTTGTCCCAATTCGTATCTAGGATATTATTGAAATCCCCCAAACTAATACAGGGCACGTCCTGGGCAATTGGCAAAAAGGCCAACACCTTTTGAAAAATACAGGCAAAAAAGAGAAGCGGAATATACAGGGAGTAGGTATACGGTTTAAGTAATCAGTAAATGTAATAAAAGGAATACAGTTTAAATAGTATTTTATAGAATAACAAAACAATTAAGTACAATCTCTCATATGCTCATATTGGCGGCCCCCACTATTTACACATTGCTGTAATCTAGTTTTTACACTCACACTTTGGCACAAAGTTCTTTATTGCATTAATTTCTTGGCATGCGTCTTTTATGAACTGAATCATGTTATCAACCGTGCATGGTTTGCTTGAATATACCTCATCTTTGTTAAAGAGGCTCTGTCACCAGATTTTGCAACCCCTATCTGCTATTGCAGCAGATCGGCGCTGCAATGTAGATTACAGTAACGGTTTTATTTTTAAAAAACGAGCATTTTTGGCCAAGTTATGACCATTTTCGTATTTATGCAAATGAGGCTTGCAAAAGTACAACTGGGCGTGTTGAAAAGTAAAAGTACAACTGGGCGTGTATTATGTGCGTACATCGGGGCGTGTTTACTACTTTTACTAGCTGGGCGTTGTGTATAGAAGTGTCATCCACTTCTCTTCACAACGCCCAGCTTCTGGCAGTGCAGATCTGTGACGTCACTCACAGGTCCTGCATCGTGTCGGCACCAGAGGCTACAGTTGATTCTGCAGCAGCATCAGCATTTGCAGGTAAGTAGCTACATCGACTTACCTGCAAACGCCGATGCTGCTGCAGAATCATCTGTAGCCTCTGGTGCCGACACGATGCAGGACCTGTGAGTGACGTCACAGTGCTGCACTGCCAGAAGCTGGGCGTTGTGAAGAGAAGTGGATGATACTTCTATACACAACGCCCAGCTAGTAAAAGTAGTAAACACGCCCCGATGTACGCACATAATACACGCCCAGTTGTACTTTTACTTTTCAACACGCCCAGTTGTACTTTTGCAAGCCTCATTTGCATAAATACGAAAATGGTCATAACTTGGCCAAAAATGCTCGTTTTTAAAAAAATAAAAACGTTACTGTAATCTACATTGCAGCGCCTATCTGCTGCAATAGCAGATAGGGGTTGCAAAATCTGGTGACAGAGCCTCTTTAACTCCCCAAACGAAAAAGTCCATCGGGGTAGAGTCTGGTGATAGTGGCAGCCATTCAACCGAGCTTTGTCTACCTATTGCAATTGTGGTATTACATTTTCTTGGATCATGTTACGGTACAGGTCTTCGGTAACCGTTGTATTGTAGAAGATGGGTTCAATTAACCCTTTACATGAAAGGGCCACCCTATACTGTAACCCCAGGTGGATTCAACTGTTCTTCAATTGTTTCAAGGGGGTGTTCTGTTGTGTAATAAACATAGTTGTGCCTATTAACAGCACCTGAAAGTTTGAAGTTGGCTTCAATGGACTGTTATTTTTCTAATAATGTTATCTTATGTTTCTTCATTCAAAATTGCCTCACAAAATTGTAAATGCTGATCTGGATCATCCTCTAATAATCCATGGATTAATCATGGCCGATACCTTTTTGCCCTAAGCGGTGCATTAGACAACCCAAAGATCTACTGGAAATGTCCAACTCTTTAGAAGCTATCTTTTTAGATTTTTTTTTTGGGTCGACCACTTTTTGTTGCATTACAAATAGATCCAGTTCTGTCAAATTTGTCACGTATACGGTATATTGATAGTCTAGTTGGTCGAGGTGTTGCAAATTCTTCTTCCCATTTCTGTTGAACCTTTTTCGCATTCCCTGACTTTCAATATTGTTTGATTATCCACTTTCGTTGTTCATTTGTTAAATTACCAGCCATACTTCCTTCCCTTTTCCCATCCTTGGTTGAACTTAATGGACATGTGTCTTTTTTCAACCGTACTAACTATGTAACTATATACTTAATTATCTGAATAATGGAATAGAAATTTTGGGGCAGATTTATCAAACCGTCTAAACGCAGAAATGCCTTTAGTTGCCCATGGATACCAATTACAGCATAGCTTTCACTTCTGATAGTGCTCTTCAGAAATGAAATATTTTTAGACTGTTTGAAAAATCTCCCCAGTAGGGATATATACTTACTTATGCACCCCCTGTATATTGAAATCAATATAATGACTTGGTTATGGATATTACATAGCATGGAGACATACTGTCCTTTTATTATCAACATCCAACAGTAAACTGTCAAATCCAACGTTCTTATACACTAGTATGCTAACTAGTAAGTAGGTGGAAAACAGACCATGACAGGTTTAGCTTAGACTGCATTTACTACATAAAAATTGGATATCAGCCGTTATATGAGTCTTTTGGAGAACAAAGAAAACAATCATTACCTCTCCAATCCAAAAAGAGAGTGTTTACGCCCAATCACTCAATACAACAATTTTCAGCATAGCATCTACCTTCAAAAGGGAAATGTGTTCTGCCGGTGGGTGCCCTGGAACTTCTGGTTCCTAATCTTAAGACGGGGAATTGTGCTGCCTTAGGTATTGCAACATTGCCCGATCTGTTCAGTAATGATTCCATAAAATCCTTCTCAGAATTGAGATCGGAGTTGGCAATTTCACACTCTGATTTTTTCAAGTACCTACAGGCTCGACACCTTCTCCCATCTAGATCTCATGCACAGGTGCAAGTTCCCTCTAGGCTGTATGATATGGTTTTCACGGCCTACACGGGGGACTCGAAGTTAACTCGATCTTTCTATGATATAATCTTGGGAGATGTGGTGACCTCTAAGATCCCACAAATGACAAAATGGGAAGAAGATTTGGGGTCTACGAACAGTATTGATGTGTGGTCCACTGCAATTAGGTGGCCTACCATGAATTCGAATCTTCTGGAAGTTTTTCACAAATTACTTTTAAGGTGGTACTATACTCCATCCAAATTGTCCAGGATCTATTCGATTTCTAGTCCCTTGTGTTGGAGAGGTTGCGGGAGGGTGGGATCTTTATACCATATCTACTGGGATTGTCCAGTTATTACTCCAATGTGGAAAGCGGTGTTTGATCTTATGTCCACACTAATAGGTACTCAGTTGGCACTGAACGCAGCTTTGGTCCTCCTGTCCTTGGATATGGATTCTGTATTACCATCCCAGAGGGTTTTAGTGTGTCATATATGCCTATTGGTTAAACTCTTATTGGCTAAACGGTGGAAATCTACTGTTGCTCCTTCTCTACGGGAGGTGGTTGATAGCGTTTAGTTATATTGTGGGTATGAGAGACTTTTTGCACTCCGTCAGAACAAAATGGGTCTCTTCACGGCCCAGTGGCACCTGTGGAGAGCCTTGTTCCCTTGTTGAGGGCTCAGGTTCATGATTTCTTTGTGCCTCTGTTTGATATCCAGCTGAATGTATAAATCAATATATACTTGGTGTTTATCCCGGTTCTCCCTCCCCCTCCCTTTTTTCCTTCCTGTCTCTCCTTCCCCCCTCCTCAGGTCACTTCTCAATTGATTGCCTCTCATCTTTTGATTGTACTGGTAATACCTTTGCAAAAAAGATTTTGTACTGTTTGTAACCTGTGGATTTCTTTGATAAGTCAATAAAAAACAATGTTCTAAAAAAAAAAGGAAATGTGTTTTTGCATGTTCACCTGCTTATCCTTTCCCATTGCTGTGACAGAAGAAAAGAACAAGTCACCAGCCATTACTCGATGTCTCAGAGGAACCAAATAGAATATGTTCCAATCACTCAGGTGAGCGATCCGACCACTGAAGGGTATTCTGGGCTTCATTGAAAAAAGCCGGCGCACCTAGGGCCACGACCCTATGCTTAGCCGGGTACATCCTAGAGTATAGAACTTGGAGACCCCTTAGCTGATGTTTTCTATCCAGAAAGCGAGCACACTGTTTCTGCACTTCCGCGGCATAATCCGGTAAAATAGAGATTTTGCAGCCATTTATGGTCATTTCAAGGTGATCATGGACCTTACGGAATATTATGGCACGATCCCTGAAGTAGAGGATCTTGGCAAGCAGGGTTTCAGTAGGCGCCCAGGTGGCAGCAGGGCTCAGAGGGGGGCACTCTGTGAGCCCCTTTCATGGCAAATAGAGCCTCAGCCAGTGCTTAAAAAATTCTGTGGGTTTGTTACCCTCTGTTTTCTCTAGGACTCAAGCCATGCGCAAATTTTTATGTTGGCGCCTGTTTTCCAGGTCATTCTTTTATAAGGCAATGTAGCAATCAGGCCTGCAGACATAGTTGTAGTCGTCATCAAATCTTCCAGGTTTGAGACCCTGCCTTCCACTCCGCTAGAGCAGTCCAACGTTTTGCAAGTCATAATAGATATATCTTTCGTCATGCCACCCATTGGCAGAGTCCGAGTGTTAAGGGCATTATTACATTGTGTATTGGCCGCCAATAAATCTTTCAATGTTAGCTCCCACTCTGGCTCAGGAGCAATGGATAACTGAGTTTTCTTACGATACTGACGATACTGTGCCTTTTATAATTTCTTGGCACTCCCAAGTAGGCTGATCCTCATCTGAGGACAAATCTGCCATGTGGGAGTCCACTGCCCAACTACAGTTAGGCTTTGCAGAAGAGCCTTTACTGGGGTCCCAGGCATTGCATTCAAGCTTCGACGCCACCTCCCTCTATTTAGTGATGACTTTCTCCTCTCTTGCTGCATCTGCATCTTAGAAATCCTTCTCACTGATGTTGTTTTTTCTGTCCTTCCACTTGCCCATACCAGCAGCGGAGCATGGAGCAATTAAGGTCAGGAGTCTATTGGGATGGGGCAATAGACTGACATGTGTAACCAATACGCTACCCTATTAAAAAAAATATGTATACAATTAACATATACTTTTTTCACTGGACTCCGTGGGATAGAATAGCGTAGTCTACCATGCTATTTGATAAAAAAAAAATTTGTGGTTTGCTGGACGGACAGAGGCCAAAAGGACAATCTTTTGGCCTCCCTCTGACAATGGAGCCCTGTGGACAGGATTAGCCTGTACGTCAGTCTCATTCCCGTCATACATTCTAAACGTAAACAAAAAATGTGATTTGAACAGGGCCTCAAAACTACGATGCACAGTTAAGTTTATGCTCTGTCCTATCACAGCATTTAATATTAGATCACTTAACATGTAAATTCACATCTGGAATAAAACCTCTTTGGTTAAGTTCTTTGATGTTGCATAAAATAAAATGCACATTCCACATCCTATTTCAATTATCAGGATATTAAAGAATGAACGGCATTTCCACACTGTTTATGCACATTCTTTACTTTTTACATCATGACTAAAAGCAGAAAGAATTTTAAATGCTGTATGTTTGGATGTATGATTTGTATATAGAAATATAAATTAATGTGTAATATTATAACTAAGGGTATGTGCACACGTAGTGTTTTCAGGCATATTTAGTGGCGTTTACGCCTCGAAAATCGGCTAAAAAAAGGGAAGCAGAATGCCTACAAACATCTGCCCATTGATTTCAATGGGAAATACGACGTTCTGTTCCGACGGGCCGTTTTTTTACACGGCTGTTTTGAAAAACGGCCATGTAAAAAAACGGCCGTGAAAAATAACTTCTTGGGACGTTTTTGGAGCAGTTTTTCATTGACTCTACAGAAAAACAGCTCCAAAAACGGCCGTACAAAACGCTGCGAAAAACGCGAGTGGCTTACAAAACGTCTGAAAATCAGGAGCGGTTTTCCCTTGAAAACAGGTCCGTATTTTCAGACGTTCTTGAGTTTACGTGTGAGCATACCCTTATAGTTATGGTTACATTTATGTCCAAACCCCGTCT
This sequence comes from Rhinoderma darwinii, assembly GCF_050947455.1. Classification (NCBI taxonomy): domain Eukaryota; kingdom Metazoa; phylum Chordata; class Amphibia; order Anura; family Rhinodermatidae; genus Rhinoderma; species Rhinoderma darwinii. Next base: position 78,780,456 of record NC_134689.1, read on the forward strand.
AAATTAAGCCTTCTCAAATATTTAACCCCAAAAATAAGTATGTGATATTGCAGTTGCAGGAAAGACTCCCTTGTACTGAACTATTGTTTATTTAATTATATTGTTCATATAGCACAAACATATCCCGCAGCACTGTGCAGATTGCCTCCATTTACACCAGTCCCTGTTGCCAAAAGAGCTCACAATCTCATTTCCCTATCTCAGACATACACCCTTGGCACTTTCATAGGAAGCCAAGTAGCCTATAATTAAAAAAAGAAAAAAATATATATATTTTGGTGTGTGGGTGGAATCTGGAGTTTCCAGAGAAAAACCGGGGAAAAACTATAAACTTCATGCAGATCTTTCCCTTGGTCAGATTTAACCCCGGAACCCTAGCACTGAGTGCAAAAGAGCTAAATACTAAGCCACGGTAATTTTAAAGCCTGAGAGAATAAATACGCTATTTATTATATAAAATCCCATAATTGTAAAAAAAAAAAAGTAAACATACACCTTATGTACAAGCAAAAAAAAGATGTACCCTGGCTATGCTACCAGGACGCATCAAAATACAAGTTTTGGCTACCAACCAGATGCAATTTTAGTGAATTTATGCATTCTGACGTTCATTAGTGGTTTTAGAGGATGCAGTGCTGGGCTCTGGCTTTTAAGTTTATACCTTTTTTATGGGCACTGATGTACAAACGTTGATGTTTTCAGTGATTTTAAGGATTTTTAAACTAATCTTTTACATGGACAAGGTGCAGTATGGTTTTCATGATGGTGATATTATCAGGGCCTGCACCTAAAATTGAAAAGCAAGATTCTCTCTCCACATTATCTGGAAAACGTATTTTTGTGGTTGCTCATATTTTCAGCATAACAGTCAATTACATGAAGTCATATAATTATTAAAACAGTAATTCAGTAAAGCCAGTTTATGGGAGAAATATCAGCTCATAAATGTTTTCTTTTTGTGTGTTTATAAAATAATAAAATCATACAGCACCAAAAAAAGACACCTTAGGGAGTTCTGGTTTCCTTGTACAGTTAATAGACATGAAATCCCTTCTTGTTTTTAGATTTATATTTAATATTCCATGTGGTTACTATTAGGAATATTACTTTCTGTGACAACTTCAGTTAAGACATCATTTAATAATAGGTTATTATGGTTCGCTACTTTATTGTTTTACCTAACAAATACATATTATGAAGTAGGTTTGCTACAATTGTTATATAGTTCTGTTACCTGAGCGAATAGCTAATTATCAATTCTTTAAATGTTCTCTATGATAAATGAGTGGTAATATGTTTATGGAGTGCTGTCTAAATGCAATGGAGATGCGTACTGATAAAACGTATGAATTTGGTAAAGATCATGCATTGTCAATCTTACCTATTTTTTGCAGTTTTTGCAGCTTTATTAGGCTAGGAAAGGGGCTCCTAATAGAAGACCAGCTTGCTCTCTAAATCCTATTTTATTTTGCTGTGAGAGGTTGGCACATCTAGACTAAGATAGAGTAGATGTGAAAATTTGCACTTTTAACAAACTATCATGGTTGTCAATAAGGACCCACTGTCACGGTCAATGGGTATGTGGACCCGCTAGGCCACACCGCGGTAGCGGGGAGGCATCTGGCCAAGCAACAGAGCACCCAAACAATACAAAGTCCCGCGCTAGGGTAACTGAATAGTCCAGACAGTGGCCGAGGATGGAGGTGGGTTCAACAGGTTACGCCAGACGTGGCGGATGACAGCAGGTGCAGCAGGTTGCGCCAGATGTGGCATATCACACTGTACATGGAAGATGACACTGGACGTGGCAGACGACAACAGGTGCAATCGTACACGACTCCAACACCAACAGGCTCAGGAAGAAGGACACAGCACAGGATACAGGTAACAGGGCACTGGTAACTGGAACAGGATAACACTAAGGGACCATTTGCAAGACTGACATGGGAATACTAACAATGCTCAGGCAAGGATCAGAAGAGCAAGGCCCTTCTTATAGTCCAGAGTGATCTGGAAGCACTCAGTCAAATCTAAAACATACGTGTGCTCTGGCCCATTGAGCCCGGGAATGAGTTCGAACGCGGACCCTGGTGGTCACTGCAGGACAGGACAGCCACATGTGCTGGCATCTCTGGGGAGGAAGACGTCTTCAGGATGATAGTCTGCGGTCCGCAACCGTGGACGTTACTCCCATATTGTCTCCAGAATCCCTTTTTACAATCGGAAAACCGTTATGATCATAGACAGGAAGTTCTGTCTACAGTCAAGCTCTTTTTAAATATACTCGAAACAAGGTTGTGGCTTCACTGCATGGCTCTGCAGTAGAAGTCCTGAAGACAAAGCAAATAAAATACAATATGAGAGACTGAGAGGTCCCCTTAAACTGAAATTACAGGTACAACATATTTTCTTGACAATGTGTTAGAGCAGGGGTCTCAAATATCTGCAAGGTAAATGGGCTGCACATAGAAAACAATGTGAAATTGAAGGGCCGCATTACTTTCAAGTTTGATACAATACAAAATTATTGTTAATCAATTAGTTATTTGAACTACTATAACAATACTACGTTACTGTAATGTCCGTGGCTGCGGGCTGTCCGCTCCAATCTCCCCCTCCTGCCAAAGTCGTGCTGCGCTACATCCACGTCTGACCTGCTTCACCTCGCCTGATGTCCGCCTGCTACCGAAGTCCCAGCCGAGCCTGCCCTGCTGCTGTCTGAGCTGCCACAGGTACCTATAGAACTATAGACAATCACCTGCTCCCTGTTGGCCAGCTGCCTTACCGCCAAGGCGGTACGGCCCAGTGGGTCCACAGACCCTTCATGACAATTACTATAACAATACTGCATTATTATAACAATACTACATTACTATAACAATACTACATTACTATAATTATACCGTTAGGTTTAAACTTACCGGAAATTTGTGAGTTTACTCCACGTGCTTATTTTAATAATCCAGTTTTCCAGTTTGCATAGTTAAATGCAGTCTGGCAGCTCAGTTGGCAGCGTTCTTGCAAACCCAAGAATGTCAAGATGGGGCAGCCCCTTCTTAGATAGTGCCACAGTGCCATCTGCAAATATTGTCACAGTGCCCTATGTAGATATTGCCACAGTGCTCTCTGTAGATATGCCACTGTGCCCTCTGTAGATAAGCCACTGTGCCCTCTGTAGATAATGCCACTGTGCCCTCTGTAGATACCACCTCTCCATAGAGAATACCATACCTGTCTTAGATAATGTCACAGTGCCCTCTGTAGATAATGCCACAGTGCCCTCTGTAGATAATTCCACAGTGCCCTCTGTAGATAATTCCACAGTGCCCTCTGTAGATACTACCACAGTGCATTCTGTAGATACTGCCACAGTGCATTCTGTAGATACTGCCACAGTGCCCTCTGTAGGTCTGCCACAGTGCCCTCTGTAGATAGCGCAATACCCCTCCCTAGATAGCGCAATTACCCCCCTATAGATAGCGCCATTGGGACTCCTAGGAGTGGATTCCCCAGCCAGACCATTGCCTGGGTATTCCACTCCTAGAGGGGTCCCCTGATGTCACTGTCAATATATGGAAAGTGATGTTAGGGGCTACTCCTGGAGCAGAATCCCCTGCCAGAGCGTCGGCAACGGGGATTCCGCTCCAGGAGTAGCCACATATTTTGGACAGTGACATTGTAGCGTCCATAGCCACGGGCCGTCAGTTTACTCACCTCCCGATGCCCGCAGCCATGGATACGTGAGCGCTGGTCCTCATCTCTTTCCTAGGAAACGCCAGCGCTCGCTTCCACTCCGGTCTGCTGTGTCCCGTAGGGTGCGCACACACGCTCGTGCCCGCTCTTAAAGGTCCAGTGCGCGCACCTGTAAAACAATCATCATCAACCACATGATTTCCTCGTCTATAAGAAGGCCCCAGCCCTTCTGATCCGTGCCTGAGCGTTGTTAGTTATTCCCAAGTCTGTCTTGCAAATGGTCCTTTAGTTTTTCCCGTTCCAGTTGTTACCCGTGCCCTGTTACCTGTTCCTGTATTCCCGTGCTGTGTTCTTGTTCCTGTGCCTACTAGTTGGAGTCGTGTCTACTGCACCTGTCGTTGCTTTGCCACGTCCTGTGTCATATGCCACATCCTGAGGCATTCACCACGTCTGGCGCAACCTGCGGCACCTGTGTCATCTGCCACATCCTGAGGGATTCGCCACGTCTGGCGCAACCTGCGGCACCTGCTGTCATCCACCACGTCTGGCGTTACCTGCTGCACCCACCTCCATCCATGTTGTTTGGCCAGCTGCCTCCCTGCTACGGCGGTGCGGCCTAGTGAGTCGACATACCCACACATCGTGACAGACATCAAGGGCTTCCCCAGGCACAGACCTTAAAGTAGCGCTGTGCCTGGGAAGTCTTCGTCAAGTGGAGGGGCTCTCTCTGCTCCTCCGCTCTGAAGTAATGCTTAAGTAGGGAGCTGATGGTTAGTTGCTTCAGCATTGGTTTCAACTGTGTTTGCATCCTGAGGACGCAGATACAGTTGACAGCAGAACATACCCCCGGCCGCCCGGGACAGCGGGACACTGCCCAGAATTTGGGACTCTCCCGCTGAATCCGGAACGGTGGGGAGGTATGTCCCGGGGGGAATGTAGCGCTATCTACAGGCGGGTGTGTGGTGCAATATCTACAGGGGGCTGTGAGGCCATTGTTCACCTACCACAAAAGGACTGTGCTCCTTCAAGACCTCATGAAGAAGTGCAGGCGCATTCCTCCTTCAGCCTGCTCTCTCCTCACACAAAGGCAGCTACGGTGCCCTGCGGGCTGCAGAAGACAGCCTCAGGGGCCGCATGTGGGCCGCGTGTTTGAGACACCTGTGTTAGAGGGTAATGTGTCATTTAAATATAATTAAACATTTTTAGTATTGCAGTCATACATATGGGCTAGTCAAATATTTAATTTTTAGTGAATAAACCTTGAGTTCTTGAAAATATATGACTAGTTACCCACTGGCGTCTGTTATTTCATCTGTTAGGCTAATCCTTTGTGATAATTTTTATTTTTCCACATAGCAACACTATCATCCAATATAATAGTTTTTTCATAAGCAGTTTTTATTTTTCATCAGGGGAAAATATTTCCCAGTCCGTGCATCTTTAAATTTCACATTTAACCAATAAAACCTTTCTATAAGAATGTTACTACACTGTATGCTTCTCTGACCGTTTTGTTTAATGATCGCTATTAAGGCATTCTGAGTTATTAGAAAGGATTCCCACATTTGGGACCTTCACCTGTTTACTAGAGCGTAGAACAGCTATAAAGAGTATCTCTGTATTTTTCTCTTTCTCTGTCTCTCCCTCTCTCTTTGTCTCTGTGTGTGTGTCTCTCTCTCTCTCTCTCTCTCTCTCTCTCTGTCTGTCTCTCGATCTCTCTATTAAAGTATTAAAAATCACTAATTTCACAGTACAAAATGCTAAATACCAATGCAATATGGAAGCTGTATGATCCGTGTATGAATTTTGTGTGGTATAACTGCCTGTATTACATGCAGATACATTTAAATGTAGAAAAATGCTGAGTTTTTTATTTTTTTTCTAAATTTAGGTGTTTTTCACAAATAAATATTGAATGTATTGAGCAAATTTTCCCATTAACATAAAGTCCAATGTGTCATGAGAAAACAGTCTCAGAATCGCTTGGATAGGTAAAAGCATTCTGAAGTTATTACCACATAAAGTGAAACATGTCAGATTTGAAAAATGAGGCTCTGTCAGGAAGGTCAAAAGTGGCCAAAGCGGGAAGGGGTTAAATTCCATGAGGCTATCCTGTTCTATTTTGCAAATATACATAGAGATGAAAGTGGCTCCAGGGTGGAGTTAACATAAATGTTAGTTTTATAACTTCCAATATACTTATTATATTTTAGACACCCTGTAACTTCTTTAAAAAGATAGATAATTTATAGTGTCACAAAGGAGGATACATTTTTCATACATAACCTAGTGTGTTTCCAAAAAAGTACCACTCCTGCTATATGCTGTTTCAGTTACTGTTGTCCCCAGGACATGTTTTCTCTCTAAGGATATGTTTACACAGGGTGGATACACTGCGTAAAAGCAAACAGCGTATTCCGCCCTGGACGCCGCAGTGAATTTCGGACGAAAAACTGCACCGAATTGTGGTGCAATTTTTCGGCCGACATGTCCGCTGTGGAAACGTGCACTTAAAAAGAAAAAAGTTTCATAGTTAGCCATAGCCATGGCGACGTGTCCCTCTGCTGTCCTGCAGCCCGCTCTTCTGGGATGATGTTTCATCCCATATGACCGCCTCAGCCTGAGATTGGCTGCAGCGGTCACATGCGATGAAATGTCAAAAGACTATTTTTTTTAGTTTTCATTTTTGCAGCGTAATCACAGCTATTCCGCCATTAAAATTGCAACATCTGCTATTTGTTGCTGGTTTTACCTCGCCATTGAATTCAATGGGGAAAACTCGCAACAAAAAGCAGCGATTACGCAAATACAATTTGCTTATCATTTACACAGCTTGTGGATGAGATTTGTTCAAATTTCATGCGCTCTGCTGCTACTGTATTATGCTGCGCATTTTACGCAAAGAAATCCGTTGCGGAAAATCTGCAGCATTTTCGCTTTGTGTGAATCCGGTCAAGTAGTTTTTGTCAGATGGTATCTTTAGAATATTGCAGTTCAGGTGATAAAATACAGTTATTCTTGTTTCTACCCAAAAGTTTTGCTTTTGTGTTTTCTTATGTCATATTTGTCCCAAATTATTAGTTTGGTAACATGAACAGATGTTTGGCTTGAAGAGCTTCATATGGATGGAGTTGCTCCAATCATTCCAGTGAAAGGCATCCTCCGTATTAGACTTATCTTCATAGTAAGATAATTTAGGTGCATTTTTACTACTAAAGTAGAGCTGAAAGTTATTTAGAATTGCCTCATAGTCTATAAAGCTTAGAACTTCCTGTATAATAAATGTCATCACCAAAATAGCATCACATCACACCAAAATGCTAATATGTTCAGTATGGGAAAAAATCATTTCCTGCGTCTGTAAGTATACCATATATTTTTATACCTTATTAGTAAGGTAAATCATAATGTAATTCTGTCGAGGTGCATGTTATTTAACCAATCACAACGGATGACAAGGAAGCTCAGTGAATAACATTTGAAATCCTTTATAAAGTACTAAAAAAAAATTGCTATTTTTAATTTTCCTTATGTAATAAGAAAAGTACCTAGGGCTAATATAAGAGGACATCTAGAAATATGTTGCCTAGATTTTAGGTATAGAAGGCAGTTGTTTTAGCGGTAGTATTCCTTTTGTTCATATTTTATATTTTTTATTTTATATTTTATTAAAATACAGTGAAACCTCCAAACGATCACCTCTGATATAGACCAGATTATTCTTTGATGGATTTACATTTACATGACATCCTATGTTTATTCGCTCTAGTTACTGTACCTCACTGAAACTCATAGATATATAAATATGTTATTATTAATTCCAATATTTTCCTTATCTGTTCCTGAAAGATTATTTTCTTAACCCTGTGTGTGCCGGTTACTTTGTTTCAAGTCTTTCCCATAATGTACGTCAAAACACCAGCGTCTAGATTTTTTTTGTCCGCCTTAATTTGATATGACAATTTCATGATTGATTACTCCAGCCTAAACTTATTCTATATGAATAAAGGGTTTGCACATTAATTTTACTGTCATCTATTTTGTAGTTTAACCTCTTCCATGGTAAACTCTTAAAAGCAACGATCATGCAAAAATGTATAATCCTTTTGGCCAAAGTCCAGGGAAATGGGAGGGAAAAAGATAGTCTACTTTGCTTTGAAAGAACTCTGTTAATAAATGTATGGTATGCTGCATGCACAGGCTTAGCTATACACCACTGGCTTAAACTGTTCATAAAAAGAGGAAATTGTTTTGTTGGAAGTATGGAGCCTCTCCGCCAGTGGCTCAGTGTGCAAATACTTTAGCACTGCAGGAAGCAGCCGCACCGTGCTTAATAGGGTCAGTGCAAGAGTACATACGGTAACATATAAACGTATTCATCTAGCCGCTGAGAAAGGGAAATATCCTATGGAGCGGCCTTTTCACTTGTTGAAAAACGACTGCACTGATTCCTAGAACCATTTTAAATTAACTGCAAAGCTTTTCTCAACTTTATTATATATATATATCTTCGACGATATTCTTTCCATTTGACTTTGTTAAATATTGCCTATGTTAATGTTATAAACAGAACTGCCAATATTGATATTAGTGATTTTTATTGTCAAAATGCTTCAAGTATATGTTATCCCTGAGAATGACATTATTACATATACAATGCAAGAACAACACACGTCTGTATTGTAATACGTATGAAAAGTAGAAGTATCCTAACCTTTCTTAAAACACAGTACAATACAGTAGGCTGCTGTACCCTATAGTTACAAACCGTAACCTGGACATTTTTTTGTAGACTGAATGAAGATCAGAATTCATCTCAAAGTAACCAGTAGCTTCCATAGAGGTGTGCTACCATTTTATTATTTGCATATAAGAGTCATTAGACACTGAGAATGATATATATTATAATAATAGTGATAATGATAATCTATAAAATACTATACTATATATGCAATTGTATGTACCATACATACTATGCTATAATTGTATATAGCATATATAATACACTGAAATATGTGTATTTCTTATCATTTCAAGTACTCGGAATCCTTCTGTATCATGTAGGCAATAACAACCATTCAATGGACGCAAACAATTCTATCATAACATCTGGTCAGCTTAATCCATTTCTTTTCTCTTCTGTGCTTTTAATTATTAGTTTATTGTGCTATGTTTTACTTACACCAGATCTAGAGTGTCTATGATAACTGGCTTCACAATAAATGTTGAAATTGACTTATTCCTGATCATGAAAAATCTCATAGGAGTAGAAACCCCCGTTTGAGTATTTCCTTCATTTCTACTTGGGAAGAAGGACAAACTGAAATAACAAATGAGCTTGTGAGATCCAGCCATTCCCAGATTTCATATGACTTTTTACATGATTTTGCAATTAAATACAAACTAAGCAGATTTTTTTCCCCCCAATTTACTTGGGAACACAGTAGATTCAATATATTGTTTTGTTATTTGCAATGGCCCGATGTTGCTGGATAGAATTATTCTCCCCACATGTTCCCTGTTCAGTGGTAAACAAACATGTCTGCTACACTGATTTATAAAAATGGACTAATGCAGTATATTCAACTTTAAAGAGGCTCTGTCACCACATTAGTGCCCTATCTCCTACATAATGAGATCGGCGCTATAATGTAGGTGACAGTAATGCTTTTTTATTTAGAAGTGTTTTTACTTTTGACCAAGTGGGCGTTGTAAAGAGAAGCGTATGACGCTGACCAATCAGCGTCATACAGTTCTCTCCATTCATTTACTCTGCACATAGTGATCCTGCGTTGTTCACTATGGGCAGCCACATACTCATACTTTAACGTTACTGATGCGTCTTGACAGTAAATAGACATCGCATCCACTTCGGTAACGTTTGTGTGGGAATTACAGCACAGCACGTCGAGATCACGTTGTGCTGTCATTTATAGCGTGATCCCGTGAGATTACGCTTGCTGTGCTGTAAGTCACACACAAACGTTACTGAAATGTCGGGATTGTGAATAGACATCCCGTACTGGTTGGACGCGATGTCTATTTACTGTCAAGACGTTTCTGTAACGATAATGTGTGAGTATGTGACTGCACATAGTGAACAATACAGGATCACTATGGGCAGAGTAAATGAATGGAGAGAAGTGTATGACGCTGATTGGTCAGCGCCATAAACCTCTCTCCACACCCGATCTCATTATGTAGGAGATAGGGCACTTATAATGTGGTGACAGAGTCTCTTTAAAGGGTTTTCCCTATTAGAAAACCCCTGTCTGTATTCCCTACTAGAGCATATGAAAATCATAGGAGTGGGGCTTTCATCTCTTGGTATAGAGGCGCTCCTGCTCTGTAAGGGTATGTTCACACACAAACTCAAAAACGTCTGAAAATACGGAGCTGTTTTCAGGCGAACTCACGTTTTTCACAGCGTTTTTTACGGCTGTCTTTGGAGCTGTTTTTCAATGGAGTCAATGAAAAACCCCTCCAAAAACGTCCCAAGAAGTGTCCTGCATTTCTTTTGACGACCCGTCATTTTACGCGCCGTATTAAAATAAAGGCTCCTGGGAACAGAACATCGTAATTCCCATTGAAAGCAATGGGCAGATGTTTGTAGGCGTATTAGTGGCGATTTTTCAGGCGTAATTTGAGGTGTAAAATGCTCGATTTACGTCTGAAACCACTGCGTGTGAACATGTCCTAAGACTCACCACCAACATGTATGCATGGTTGCCCATTTATTTCAATACAACCTCTCCACTACAAAAAATGTGCAGCCTCCCTCCTGTGATAACATATGAAAGACCGGCAAAAATTAACGGAATCATTTATAAAAGAGAGAGTCAAGATAAACATTTTTTATTTTGACAATGATTAACTTGTCAGAAACCAATAGCACCCTTAATTCAGAATCAAATGTATTGAAGAATTCTAATGTCTTCACGACATTTGAATAATGACAGAGAAAATAAAGACTAAGCTCTGTTGATGATAGTGTGTACCTTGTACTGCTGGGAATTGCATGTTAGCATTTACTGTTTGCTCCAATCAATTGATGGAGTTGGGCAGATACTTAATGTTCTGTATACACTTTTAATTATGTTAATGAACCTAGGCTGCGTTAACCTCTTAATGACCGCCTTTACAGGTGTGATTGAGGTTACTTATTCCACAATGCCGTCTTTTCACTTTGCTATGACATAAGCCTGGAGTGGGTGTCGCGTTCTAGCTAGAGCGAGTGTCAGGCTGTCTGAAGACAGCCAGGCTCCGGCTCAATGGGCGGGACTGAATTTAGCTGCGATCCCGCGCATTTAAACCCTTAGATGCCACGGTCAATAGTGACCGTGGCATCTTAGTGGTTTCAATGGGCGCGGGTCATATATACCCCAAAATAATAACAATAAAAACTACAAGTCATCTCGCCAAAAATAAGCATATATCTACATCCAAAAAAAAGTTAGGGCTCTTAGAATATGGCGACACAAAAACAAATGCTTTTAGAAAACTAGTGTTTTTATTGTGCACAACATGCAAAATTGATATATATATATATATTTTTATCACCGTAATCCTAATGACCCGCATAATAAAGTTGTTTTTTAAATTGTAAATTTAAAACGCCAAAGAGTATGGTGAATTTTAGATTTTTTTCATTAGCCACAATTTTTTTAAAATAAAAGTTAATCAAATGATTTGTACCCCAAAATGGTGCCATTAAAAAATACAACTCTTCCCACAAAAAACAAGCCCTCACATAGCTATGTTTACGGAAAATAAAACTGTTATGGCGCTTGAAATTCGATGATCACAAAACTGCAAGCGCTTAGTCGTTAAGGCCCAAAAATGGCTGGTCAATAAAGGGTTAAAATGGTTCTCATGAAGACTACTCCTTTTTAAATAGAATTACATCATCGCAATTTGCTGATCGTAGCGGGTAGGAAATGAGGAATCCAAGTGGGTGACTCCCCTCTATGATGTCCATGTGCTCTGTAATCAGGGAAATGGACTGGAGTTGTCATTCTGAGGCAACCATATTTTAGTGAAGGTACACACCATTCCTGGATGGTCTTGTCAGTTCCTGAATTCTCAACCATTGTTGGGATTAAAGGACAGTAAACATAAAAAAAATCTGAAAATGTTTTAAAATATTCCGTCACTACCTCCTTTTAATCTGTTCCTTTCCATTGCTCCTACCTAGATTGTCCTTATAGTGCAATTAAAACTGAGAAATATATAAAGAAATTCTCTGTGTCCCAGGAGATCAGCCGTTTCCCTCCTCCTTCTCCTCACAATCCTGTGTCTATCTGGCTACCGCAGGAGCCTCCACGCTCTGCTCTGTCTGCAGTATTACACAAGGATTGTTAAACCCCGCTCCTTGGTGAATTCCCACTCCCTCAGCTGTTCACCAGCCAAGGATGGAAGAAATCAGAAGGAAATTAACCCCTGTGTTTGCTGCGTGATTTCTACAAGAAGTTTTTTTCATGGACAAAGAGTGTGAGCAAATTTATCTCCCGTTTTTTACTGTTCACTTCTTGGTTTAGCGTTTCTTTAAGCCTTGTCATTACCATTAGTACAAGCAACCTTCTTGTTGAGGACATTGTGACCCATCTCATACAATTCTACAAACTTAGGCCCCATGCACACGAACGTGTTTTTGCGTCCGCAATTCCCCCGAAAATCCACGGGAGAATTGCGGACCCATTCATTTCTATGGGCCCATACACACTATCCGTATTTTCACGTGTCCCCGCATGTCCGCAAATCCGTGCCGCACAAACTCAGGACATGTCTTATTACGGCCCGCAAATTCGATGCGGACATGCCCATAGAAGTCAATGGGCCCGTGGAAAATGCGGGTACACCTCCGTGTGTCAACCGCAATTTGCGGAATTGTTGCTAGGCGACGACCGAGAATGAGTTCTGTCGTCATCCTGTTTTACCTAGGCTTTTTTTTTTATCCGCATTTTGCGGATTACATACGGATGAATTGCGGATTACATACGGATGAACTGCGGAGGACATTTCACGGAACACGGTCCTGGAATTTGCGGACCAGAAAAACACTACGGTCGTGTGCATGAGGCCTTAGGGTATGTTCACACGATGAGAGGCATTTACGTGTGAAAAGACAGACTGTTTACAGCTGCCTCGTTTCACACATAAATGCTCCTCGTAATTTACGAGGCGTCTGAGACGCTCGTAAATCTTGAGCTGTGCTTCATTGAGTTCAATGAAGAACAGCTCAAATTACATGGCAAAGAAGTGCCCTGCACTTCTTTGCCGAGGCAGTCCATTTACGCGTCGTCGTTTGACAGCTGTCAAACGACGACGCGTATATTACAGGTTGTCTGCACAGTACGTCGGCAAACCCATTCAAATGAATGGGCAGATGTTTGCCGACGTATTGCAGCCCTATTTTCAGACGTAAAACGAGGCATAATACGCCTCGTTTACGTCTGAAAATAGGTCGTGTGAACCTAGCCTTAGACTTAAAAAAAATTTTTTAAGCCAGCTATCCTGTGTGATTCAAGCTATGAGAAAGGAAGGGTTTACACTGCATTTTCCCCCTACGTGTGTCACGTGTGCGTCAAGAAAGCTCGAGATGTGCATGCTAAACGTTTTCATAGGGGTCCATTAGTCAGATGGAGGCCAAAAGATTGTCCTTTAGGCCTCCATCTGGCCTGTGTACGTTAGTATACTGCAAAAAATCAAGTATGGAAAAGCTTAGCAGACTATTCTACTGATACCATATTAGCATACGGGTGACGGATGCAAACGTACAGCATCTGTAACAGGCATCGATTTAATGGATACGTCATGGGCTTTTTAATAGCTTTCATTACATACTCGTTAAACAGATGCCATTATATCATCCGTCACCAATAGGCTATATTAGCATTCCTTTAACGGATACGTCATAAAAAAGTTCAATATGTATCCGCAAATCTCATATTAGTCTATGGGTGATGGATGACACTGTGGCACCTGTCACTGCCTCTGTCTCCATTTAACGTATACGCAGGGAGCTTTTTTTCTCGTATATGTTAAATGTAGGACAAAACCGCAGTTTGTAACTAGTCTCTATGTCTTTATCATGCAGTAGATTATGGTTTTACATGATTAGATTTTTACAGTTTTCACGTTTACCAGCGAACCCACAAAACAACGGACACACTGATTCGTGTTTGTAGATTTATTTGAGACTGTCAAAATATATAATCGTCCGCTATAATGAAATCATATGTAAGTTTACAGTTTCGTTTAACCCGTTAGTGATCGCCAATACGCCTTTTCACGGCGGCCACTAATGGGCTTTATTCTGATGCATAAGCCTTTTTACGGCGCTGCATCAGAATAAATAAACAGAGCAGGAAGCTGTCAAATCTCCCTGCTCTCAGCTGCCAGATGTAGCTGAAAGCTGGGGGCATCCCTGCTCAAACGTGTGAGACCGATATAAGTATCGATCTCACCCGTTTAACCCCTCAGATGCGGCGCTCAATAGCGTGCGCCGCATCTGAGTAGTTTTGGAGAGAGGGAGGGAGCTCCCTCTCATCCCACCGACACCCGGTGATAAGATCACCGAGTGTCTGTGTCTCCGATGGCAGCCGGGGGCCTAATAAAGGCCCCCAGGTCTGCCTGTAGTGAATGCCTGCTAGGTCATGCCAGAGGCATGTCCTAGCAGATGCCTGTCCGTTTTAAACAGACAGGCAGTAATACACTGCAATACAGAAGTATTGCAGTGTATTATAATAGCGATCGGATGATCGCATATTAAAGTCCCCTAGTGGGACTAGTAAAAAAGTAAAAAAAAAAGTTTAATAAAGTTAATAAAAAAAAAAATTTGAAAAAAAAATGAAAAATCCACTTTTTCCCCTTACAAACTGCTTTACTATTAAAAAAACAAAATAAAGTAAAAAAGTTACGCATATTTGGTATCGCTGCGTCCGTAATGCCCCCGACTATAAAGCTATTACATTATTTAACCTGCACGGTGAACGCAGTAAAAAATGTAATAAAAAACACTGGAAAAATTGCTGTTTTCTGTGAATCCTGACTTAAAACAAATGTGATAAAAAGTGATCAAAAAGTCGGATCTACTCCAAAATGGTACCAATAAAAACTACAAGTCTTCTCGCAAAAAAAATGCCCTCATACAACTGCATCGGCGGAACAATAAAAAAGTTATAGCTCTTCACATATGGAGACACAAAAACAAATAATTTAAAAAAAAAAGCGTTTTTAACTGTCAAAGTAGTAAAACATACAAAAACTATACAAATTTCATATCATTGCAATCGTAACAACCCGCTGAATAAAGTTATTGTGTTATTGTGTTATTTATACCACACGGTAAACGGCGTAGATTTAGGACGCAAAAAAGGGTGGAGAAATGTCTGGTTTTTTTTCTATCCCCCCCCCAAAAAAAAAGTTAATAAAAGTTAATCAATAAATATGTACCTCAAAATGGTGCTTTTAAAAATTACAACTTGTCCCGCAAAAAACAAGACCTTATACAGCTATGTCTACGCAAAAATAAGAAAGTTATGGGCTCTTGGAATGCGACGATGGAAAAACGTAAAAAAAATACCTTGATCATTAAGGTTTAAAATAGGCTGGTCATTGAGGGGTTAAGGCCCTGGTCACACAGAGTTTTTTGCAGGCAGAAAAAAAATCTGCCACAATTTCGGAAGGAATTTTGAGGCAAATTTTGCCCCTCCTTCAACTTCATGCCGTGATTTTCGCTAAGTTTTGCCCACAGCCATTGAGCAAAAAACGCTTTCTCTGCCTCCCATTGATTTCAATGGGAGGTCAAAGGTGACACCGTTGCAAGAAAGAGAATGCCTCTTTTTTTTTTTTTTTTACCGAGAGCGGCTAAAAGCTGTCGCAGAAAATAAACTCCTCCACCTCCCATTGAAATCAATGGGAGGCAGTTTTGGCCATTTTTTTGGCGCTGATTCCCTTGCCAAAATCAGCATAAAAAACTGTCAACTGGGCCTAATACTGCCGTGTTTTGGTGCAACTTCCTCTATAAGCTCCTGCTTCCTTATAAAAATCATGTTAATAAAACTTTGGATGTTAAGTTAAGAAGTTCCAAGCACTAATCTTTTGGTTTAAAGAAGTTTTTACTACAGACTTTAGGTCAGCAATAAATGCATGTAAGGACATTAGACCCCCAAAGTGGCATTTATGAGTGATCCGGAGGCAGGGTAGTGTCTACATAAAAGGTACCATAATTGACAGTTTAGAAACAGAGCAAATAGCTTCAGTATGGCTTGGTAACTAAAGCCAAGAGAGTGAGCAGTAGGAGAATTCCAGCTATGGGATAGGAAATGTCTATAACCAAGGATTTGATTAGCAGCAGAGTGCAAATCCCCCGAGTCACTGCCAGGGTTCTTCAGGAGAGCAAAGATTTTGTGTTGCTATATTTTATTGTTCTTTGAGCTCAGGTTTTTGGGGTGGTACATTGATCTTCATCTAACGGCTTGTACACACGTAGCGGAATTGCTGCGTATTTTCCATCCAGAATTGCAGACGAAAAATGCGCAGCAGAATACAGTAGCAGCAAAGTGGGTGAGATTTAACAAATTTCATCCACACGCTGCGTAAAATTTCCGACCATACATTGACCTTCGGTTCTTATCTTTCATACCGCAGCATGCTAATTCCTGTTGCGGAAAGTGGACTGAATTGCTGCGTTTTTCAGAGGAGATGTCAAGATCTCCCAACATTGAGAAAAACGCTGCAAAATCCGCACCATTCATTTTCTTCAGTAAAAAATGCAGGAAATAGTGCGGTTTTTCCACGGCAGAAATCCTGCTCGTTTCTACGGAATTGCTGCAGAAATTTTCTGCAACAATTCCATTATGTGTGGACAAACCCTAACTATCCAACTTAATAAACACTAGTACAAATGGACAAGAGCTAAACAAGAATACTTGACAATTTCTTCTGTGTTGACATGTTCTATGGCAAACCAGTAAGCCATTATTTATGCCTTGATTTCTTTTATACTTAGGTTCCATCATGTAATCTGAGTTTCTATAGTTTTAGCTAGTAATTCGATGCTTTATTTAATGTGTTTTGATATGGACATGTCAATTAGCATGTGTTTTGGAGTCATTTTGAGTAATTATGTTGTGTTAAAATGATGGATAGCACTCGAATGGTGTTATTTGATACTCTGCAACATCTTTGTTAGATTTGTACCTGACACAAAACATTCATAACCCATACTTAGGGCAGATCATTATATGTGATAACATGAAAATTGCCCGGTGCATAGGAAGCAAGATTTTGTCAAATGGGATAGTGTTTTCATTTTTAACCCCTTCCCGCTCCTTGACGTACTATTACGTCATGGCAGCTGTATCGTTCGCGCTCCATGACGTAATAGTACGTCTCGGGAGTAACGGCCGTTTCGGCCGTCCTCCCGACACATACAGGAGCTGTGACGCTGCTGTCTCGTACAGCAGCTGTCACAGCTCCTACAGCGGGGACCGATCGCTGTGTCCCCGCTGATTAACCCCTTAAAACCGCGTTCTATAGAGATCGCGGCTTTTTAGGGGTTAAGCTGCCATCGCCGGTAGTGCAGTGTATTAGAATTGCGATCAGGGCCTCCTGCCCTCATGTCCCCTAGTGGGACAAAGTAATAAAGTAAAAAAAAAGTTAAAAAAAGTTGTGTAAAAATAAGAAAATAAAAGATTTAAAAGTAATAAAAGTAAAAATCCCCCCTTTTCCCTTATCAGTCCTTTATTATTAATAAAAATATATAAACAAACAAATAAACTATACATAATTGGTATCGCCGCGTCCGTAACGGCCTGAACTACAAAATGATTTCATTATTTATCCCGCACGGTGAACGCCGTAAAATAAAATAATAATAAACCGTACCACAATCACAATTCTTTGGTCACTTCACCTCCCAAAAAATTTAATAAAAAGAGATCAAAAAGTCGCATGTACCTAAAAATGGTACTGATCGAAACTACAGTTCGTTACGCAAAAAATAAGTCCTCGCACGGCTTTATTGATTGAAAAATAAAAACGTTCTGGCTCTTAGAATAAGGTAACACAAAAAGTGAATGATTGTTTACAAAACGTATTTTATTGTGCAAACGCCATAAGACATAAAAAAAAACTATAAACATCTGGTATCGCCATAATCGTATTGCCCCGCAGAATAAAGTGAATATGTCATTTGTAGCGCACGGTGCACGCAGTAAAAAAAATGGAATAAAAAAACAATAGTAGAATTGCTGTTTTTTAGTCACCACGCCACTTAAAAATAGAATAAAAACTGATCAAAAAGCCGCATGCACCCTAAGAAAACTACAATGGATTCCTAAAGCGGTCTAGTTTCCAAAATGGGGTCACTTTTGGGGGGTTCCCAATGTTTTGGCACCACAAGACCTCTTCAAACCGGACATGGTGCTTAATAAAAAAGAGGCCTCAAAATCCACTAGGTGCTCCTTTGCTTCGGAGGCCGGTGTTTCAGTCCATTACCGCACTAGGGCCACATGTGGGATATTTCTCTAAACTGCAGAATCTGGGCAATAAGTATTAAGTTGCGTTTCTCTGATAAATCCTTTTGTGTTATAAAAAAAATGGTATAAAGAGGATTTTCTGACAAAAAAATAAATGTAAATTTCACCTCTACTTTGCTCTAAATTTTTGTGAAACACCTAAAGGGTTCATAAACTTTCTAAATGCTGTTGTGAATACTTTGAGGGGTCTAGTTTCTAAAATGGGGTATTTCATAGGGGTTTCTAATATATGGGCCCCTCAAAGCAACTTCAGAACTGAACTGGAACCTAAAAAAATAAATAAATGAGGCAATACTTCGCTTCTTACATTATACTGATAATAAGCCGTGCCCACCCCGAGATGACCCCAGTTTTGACCGTTTGTATAAACGGAGACCCCTATTAGACCGTTCCAGTGCCCGGTTTTCCCAAGCATACACCCCAGAGAAGTGTATTTCTATTGATGAGTCCCTGGTACATTTTAAAGGGAGGCTTCAATTCCGCGAGTACCTGCCGGGTAAGAGGGCAAGGTATGGCGCGAAGATGTATAAGCTGTGCGATAGTGCATCAGGGTATAACTACAGGTTTAGGATATATGAAGGAAAGGCCACCCCCAAACCAGACTGCATCCTGGACTACAATAGGTACATGGGAGGGATGGACTTGTCAGATCATATCCTGAAGCCCTACAGTGCCATGCGGTGTGGTATAAGAAGCTGGCCGTGCACATCATACAGATGGCATTGTACAATGCGTACGTGCTACGTCGATGTGCAGGCCAGACGGGAACTTTCCTGGAATTTCACGAGGTGATTATCAAGAACCTAATCTTTAGGGACCAAGAAGGGGGGGCACCCAGTATTTCTGGAAGCGAGGCCACACGCATCGTACCAGGGCAACACTTTCCAGGAGAAGTTCCCCAAACTGGCAAGAAGGGAAAAAGTCAAAAGAGGTGCAAAGTCTGCTATAAGAGGGCTATAAGGGATGACACAATATATCAATGTGACACGTGTCCCGAATAACCAGAGCTCTGTATGAAAGAGTGTTTTAAAATTTATCATACATCCCTTGGTTTATAATTAACCCCAATTTTACTTACCCTGATGCACTCCGCACAGCTTATACCCCCTCGTCTTTCCCCTCTGAGCCCTGCTGTGTATCCAGGCAGCTGATAACAGCCACATGTAGGGTATTGCCATACCCGGGAGAACCCACATTACAGTTTATGGGGTGTAGGTCTCCGGTCAAAATGCTCACTACACCTCTAGATGAATGCCTTAAGGGTGTAGTTTTTAAAACGGGGTCACTTCTTGCGGGTTTCAACTGTACTGGTACCTCAGGGGCTTCTGCATACATGACTTCGCACTAGAAAATCCCCAGTAGGCCAAATGGTGGTCCTTTCCTTCTGAGCCCTCCCATGGGCCCAAACGGCAGTTTATCACAACAAATGGGGTATTGCGGCACTCAGAACAAATTGCGCAACAGAATGGGGTATTTTGTTTCTTGTGAAAATAAGAAATTTTCAGCCAAAACGACATATTATTTGAAAAAAATAATTTTGTTTTCATTCCCAGCCTAATTCAAATAAGTTCTGTGAAAAAACTATTGGGTCAAAATGGTCACAACACCCATAAATGAATTCCTTGAGGGGTGTAGTTTCCAAAATGGGGTCATTTGTGGTTGGTTTCTATTGCTTTGATACCTCTGGGGCTCTGCAAATGCTACATGGCACCCGAAAACCAATCCAGCAAAATCTGGACTCCAAAGAACACACAGCGCTCCTTTCCTTCTGAGCCCTCCCATGGGCCCAAACGGCAGTTTATCACCACAAATGGGGTATTGCCGCACTCAGGACAAATTGGGCAACAAAATGGAGTATTTTATTTCTTGTGAAAATAAGAATTTTTGAGCTAAAATGACATATTATTGGAAAAAATATATATTTTTTTAATTCCCAGCCCAATTCAAATAAGTTCTGTGAAGAAACTATGGAGTCTAAATGGTCACATTACCCATAAATGAATTCCTTGAGGGGTGTAGTTTCCAAAATGGGGTCACTTTTGGTGGGTTTCCATTGCTTTGATACCTCTGAGGCTCTGCAAATGCGACATGGCACCCGAAAACCAATCCAACAAAATCTGGACTCCAACAAACATATAGCGCTCCATTCCTTCTGAGCCCTCCCATGGGCCCAAACTGCAGTTTATCACCACAAATGGGGTATTGCCACACTAAGGACAAATTGGGCAACAAAATGGGGTATTTTGTTCCCTGTGAAAATAAGAAATTTTGATCACAAATGACATTTTATTGGAAAAAATGACATTTTTTTCATTTCACAGCCCAATTCAAATACGTGCTGTGAAAAAACTGTGCGGTCAAAATGGTAACAACAACCCTAAATGAATTCCTTGAGGGGTGTAGTTTCCAAAATGGGGTCACTATTGGGGGATTCCTACTGTTTTGGCACCTCAACACCTCTTCAAACCTGGCATGCTGCCTAAAATATATTCTAATAAAAAAAGAGGACTCAAAATGCACTAGGTGCTTCTTTGCTTCTAGGGCTTGTGTTTTAGTCCACGAGCGCAGTAGGGCCACATGTGGGACATTTCTAAAAACTGCAGAATCTGGACAATACATATTTAGTAGTGTTTCTCTGGTAAAACCTTCTGTGTTACAGAAAAAAAATGAATAAAATTGAAATTCTGCAAGAAAAATTAAATTTGCAAATTTCACCTCCACTTTGCTTTAATTCCTGTGAAATGCCTGAAGGGTTAAAAAACGTTCTAAATGCTGTTTTGAATACTTTGAGGGGTCTAGTTTTTAAAATGGGGTGTTTTATCAGGGTTTCTAATACATAGGCCCCACAAAGCCACTTCAGAACTGAAGAGGTACCTTAAAAAAAAGGCTTTTGAAATTTTCTTAAAAATATGAGAAATTGCTGTTTATGTTCTAAGCCTTGTAACGTCAAAGAAAAATAAAAGAATGTTCAAAAACGATTCCGATGTAAAGTAGACATATGGGAAATGTGAACTAGTAACTATTTTGGGTGGTATAACCGTCTGTTTTACAAGCAGATGCATTTAAATTCTGAAAAATGCAATTTTTTCAAAATTTTCTCAAAATTTTGCAATTTTTCATCAATAAGCACTGAATATATCGACCAAATTTTGCCACGAACATGAAGCCCAATGTGTCACAAGAAAACAATCTCAGAATCGCTTGGGTAGGTTTAAGCATTCCGACGTTATTACCACATAAAGTGAAATATGTCAGATTTGAAAAATGGGCTCTGAGCCTTAAGGCCAAAACTAGGCTGCGTCCTTAAGGGGTTAAAGCATACTTTTTTGCAAATAAAGATATGTTGGTTACGTTTTCATTTTATTTCATGTGAATGTGGATCAGATTTCTGGTTAATTTTATGACGATCTGGGTAGATTCATACGTGGCATTGATTCAAATGCAATGCGAGATTCCGCACTGAAATCTGCAACACAAATCCGCAGCAAATATGCCACAAAATCCGCAACATTAAGGGCATGTTCACACGGCCGTAAACGGCCGAAAAATCGGAATCGGAAAAACGGGCGCGTAAAAAAACGGCCACAAGAATGAAGTGCAGGTCACTTCTTGGGACGATTTTGGAGCCGTTTTTCATACTCTATCGAAAACAGCTCCAAAAATGGCCGTAAGAAACGCAGCGAAAATCGCGAGTGGCTTAAAAAACTTCTGAAAATCAGGAGCTGTTTTCCCTTGAAAACAGCTCCGTATTTTCAGGCGTTTTTTGTTAGAGGCTCTGTCACCACGTTATAAGTGGCCTATATTGTACATGTGATCGGCGCTGTAATGTAGATTACAGCAGTGTTTTTTTATTTAGAAAAACGATCATTTTTTACGGAGTTATGACCTATATTAGCTTTATGCTAATGAGTTTCTCAATGAACAACTGGGCGTGTTTTACTTTTTGACCAAGTGGGCGTTGTACAGAGGAGTGTATAACGCTGACCAATCAGTGACCAATCCGCATCATACAATTCTCTCCATTCATTTACTCTGCACATAGCGATGTAGCTCTATCGCTTTGTGCAGCCACATACACATACACAAACACTAACATTACTGTAGTGTCCTGATAATGAATATACATTACCTCCAGCCAGGACGGGATGTGTATTCAGAATCCTGACCACTTCTCTGCACTTCTCTGTGATTTACAGCATAACAGACGTAGTCTCGCGTGATTACGCTGTAAGCTGTCATTTACAGCGAGATCTTGCTGTGCTGTAAATCACAGAGAAGTGGTCAGGATTCTGAATAAACATCACGTCCTGGCTGGAGGTAATGTCTATTCATTGTCAAGACACTGCAGTAACGTTATACTGTGTTTATGTGGCTGCACATAGCGATATAGCTATATCGCTAGTGCTGTGTAAATGAATGGACAGAAGTGTTTGACGCTGATTGGTGAGCGTCATACACTCCTCTGTACAACGTCCACTTTGCCAAAAAGTAAAACACGCCCAGTTGTCCATTGAGAAACAAAATAAATTTAAAAAACTGCTGTAATCTACATTACAGCGCCGATCACATCAAGTACAATATAGGCCACATATAATGTGGCGACAGAGCCTCTTTAAGCGTGTGAACATACCCTAATTCTGCTAAAGAATTTGATACAAAATTACTGTTGCAGATTTTGTGGCTTTTTTCACGCCAATTGGGAATCCACCCTTGTAGACGGGCACAGTTTCCTATTTAACCCCTTAACGCACCATGACGTAACTGTACGTCATGGTGAGCAGTAAGTTCGCGCACCTTGACGTACAGTTACGGCAGTGCTTTGACAGTTAACCGCCGCGCGGCGCTACACCGCAGCGGCGGTTAACTGTGCAGGGTGTCAGCCCTGCTCTCCCCGTTGCCGATCAGCGGCCTGTCCCCGCTGATATCGGCAGTTAACCCCTTAATTGCGGCGCTCGATTTTGAACGCCACAATTAAGGTCTTTAGCGCCGATCGGCAGCCCCCATGTGAAATCACGGGGGCTGGCGATGGTACCCATGGCAACCGGACGCCAGACAATGGCTTCCGGGTTGCCATGTACAGAAGCCTATGAGGACCACCCCGAGGGTGGTCGTCGTAGGCTTCCTGTCAGTGTGACTGTCACGTCACAATGACAGTTGGAATGCATTACACTACGTGTGTAGTGTAATGTATTCCAGCAGCGATCAGAGCTGCAAGTCTAAGTGTCCCCTAGTGGGACAAGTGAAAAAAGTAAAAAAAAAGAATAAAAATGTTTTAAAAAAAGTGTAAAAATAAAAGTTATAAGTGATATAAACAAGAACTGCTTTTTTTCCTATAATAAGTCTTTCATTATAGGAAAAAAAATGAACATGTAAAAAAAAAGTACACATATTTGGTATCACCGCGTTCATAACGACCCCAACTATAAAACTATAATATTATTTTTCCCGCACAGTGAACCACGCAAAAAAAAAAAACGAAAAACAATGTCAGAATCACTATTTTTTGGTCACCACCCCTCACAAAATATGTAATAAAAAGTGATCAAAAAGTCGCATGTACGCCAAAATAGTACCCATACAAACTACAACCCGTCCCGCAAAAAACAAGCCATTACACAGCTTTTTTGACTGAAAAATAAAAAAGTTATGGCTCTCAGAATATGGTGACACAGAAAATACATTTATTTTCTAAATAAGTTATTTTATTGCGCAAACGCTGCAAAACATAAAAAACCCTATATACATATGGTATCGCCGTAATCGTATCGACCCGCAGAATAAAGTATAATAGTCATTTATAGCCCAGGGTAAACGCCGTCAAAAATAAATAAAAATCATTGTCAGAATTGATGGTTTTTGGTCACCTGGCTTGCCGAAAAATTGAATAAAAAGTGATCAACAAAATCGCATGTACCCCAAAATGGTACCAATGAAAATTACAGATTGTCCCGCAACAAATAAGCCCTCACACGGCTCCGGTGGTGAAAAAATAAAAAAAGTTCCGGCTCCCAGATTATGGCGATGCAAAATGTACAGAGCGTTCCAAAAGTGGATAAGATCGGGCACCATTTATCAGTGCGACACCGGCCACATATATGTGGATTATTATTTATTTACCCCATTATTATACCCTCTTATTATGCCCCTGATGTACTTTGCCCAGCCTACATGTGCCCCAACATTATAAACTGAAATACCAGCAAAACGCCAGAGCTACTACCAAGCAAAATATGCGCTCCAAAAGCCAAATCGCGTCCCTCCCTTCTGAGCCCTACAGCGTGCCCAAACAGCCGTTTATGTCCACCGATATGGCATCGTACCAAAAAATGGTACCAATAAAAACGACAGCTCGTCCCGCAAAAAATAAGCCCCCTCACCGCTCTATTGACAGAAAAATAAAAAAGTAGTGGCTCTTGGAAAGCGGGGAGGAAAAAACTAAAAAGCAAAACATGAATCAGTTCGTAAAGGGTTAATTACTTTCTAATGAAAAACATTTATGACCACATGTGGGGTATTGCCGTACTCGGGAGAAATTGCTTTACAAACGTTGGGGTGCATTTTCTCGTTTATCCTTTGTGAAATTGAAAAAATTCAACATTTTAGTGGAAATAATGTTGATATTCTTATTCACGGCCTAATTCTAATAAATTCTGCAAAAGACGTGTGGGGCCTAAATGCTCACTATACCCCTAGATAGATTCCTTAAGTGGTGTAGTTTCCCAAATGGGGTTACTTTTGGGGGGCTTCCACTGTTTCGGTCTCTCAGGGGCTTTGCAAATTCGACATGACACCCAAAAACATTCCAGCTAAATTTGAGCTCCAAAAGCCAAATAGCGCTCCTTCCCTTCTAAGCCCCGGTGTGGGTCCAAACAGTAGTTTATTACCACATATGGGGTATTTACGTAATCAGGAGAAATTGTTTTACAAATGTTGGGGCGCTTTTTCTCCTTTATTCCTTGTAAAAATTAAAAATGGCTACCTTTTTTCAGAAAAAAAGTAGATTTTCATCTTCACATACTAATTCAAATAAATTTAGCAAAAAAACTGAGGGTTCAAAATGCTAACTATACCCATAGATAAATTCCTTGAGGGGTATAGTTTCCAAAATGGGGTCACTATTGGGGGGTTTCCACGGTTTTCTTCCCTCCAGTGCATTGCAAACGCGACACGGCACTGAAAACTATTCCAGCAAAATCAAAAATCCAAATGGTGCTCCTTCTCTTCTGAGGCCTGCTGTGGGTCCAAACAGCAATTTATTACCACATATGGGGTATTGCTATAATCGGAAGACATTGCTTTACATATGTTGGGGTGTTTTTTCTACTTTATTCCTTGTAAAAATTTAAAATTTCCTAATTTTTTCACAAAAAAAGTAGATTTTCACCTTCACATACTAATTCAAATAAATTTAGCAAAAAAACTGTGGGTTCAAAATGCTAACTATACCCATAGATAAATTCCTTGAGGGGTATAGTTTCCAAAATGGGGTCACTTTTGGGGTGTTTCCACTGTTTTGGCAGCACAAGGCCTCCTCACACCTGACATGGTACCTAAAATATATTCTAATAAAATAGAGGCCCAAAATCCACTAGGTGCTCCTTTGCTTCGGAGGCCGGTGTTTCAGTCCATGACCGCGCTAGGGCCACATGTGGGGTATTTCTAAAAACTGCAGAATCTGGGCAATAAATATTGAGTTGCATTTCTTGGGTAAAACCTTCTGTGGTACAGAAAATTTTTATTACAAATGAATTTTTGAAGAAAAAAAATGAAATTTGTAAATTTCACCTCTACTTTGCTTTAATTCCTGTGAAACGCCTAAAGGGCTAAAATACTTTGTGAATGCTGTTTTGAATACTTTGATGGGTGCAGTTTTCAAAATGGGGTGATTTATGGTGACTTTCTAATATATAAGGCCCTCAAAGCCATTTCAGAACTGAACTGGTCCCTGAAAAAACAGCCTTTTGAAATTTTCTTGAAAATATGAGAAATTGCTGCTAAAGTTCTAAGCCTTGTAACGTCCTAGAAAAATAAAAGAATGTTCAAAAAATGACGCACACATAAAGTAGACATATGGGAAATATAAACTAGTATGTATTTTGTGTGGTATTACTATCTGTTTTACAAGTAAATACATTAAAATTTAGAAAAATGCTAATTTTTGCAAATTTTCTCTAAATCTTGGCGTTTCTTACAAATAAATATTGAATTTAATGACAAAATTTTTTCAGTATCATAAAGTACAACATGTCACGAGAAAACAATCCCAGAATCGCTTGGATAGGTAAAAGCATTCTGGAGTTATTACCACATAAAGTGACACATGTCAGATTTGAAAAAATGGGGCTGGTCCTGAAGGCCAAAACAGGCTTAGACACTAAGGGGTTAAAAAGGGAAAGAGGTCAACGTTGTTACTGACTAGAATTGCCAGCAACAACAGAATCATAGCCCGAGATAAGTTTCATTAATGTTCATTAGTGGTGTGAACCACATAAGAAAACGGTTTCTATAAAAAATATTGTAAATTACCTTGTGCAGATAATTTCAATTTAACAAAAAATAATAAACACCGCTTGAAATTATTCCCATGTTATTTCAGCTAGGTTAATGTACTGTTACAACTTTTGCATTTCTTTCGTACATATAATAAAAAAAAAATCCTATTATAATACTGTCATAGTTTTCCTTTTTCCTTACCATTGTCATCATGGCCCCAGTGCAGTCCGCTTCCATAAGGGGACTATATAATAAAAGATGGAAAAATCAATATATCTTAGGGTTCCTACTAAATATAAAGGCCTCTTACTTTTGCATGTCAGTGGTAGGTGTGACAGAGATAGAGCTAGGGCATTGTTGAATTACTTCAAATGACAGAAGTTATCGCTCACAGTAAAAAGAGTGTAGAATCCCTCTAAATCGAATGCTTGACATTCTTATCAGCTCTACCATGTGTCACATATATGGATTTTTGTTGGTGGATCCAATAATTTCACCTGCTGTCCCACAACACTTCCTGTTCTGGGAAACAAGGGTTGAATAAGTAGGAATTTATGGTCAGCTGACTTTTGTGTCTAAATAGCATTAGGCCTCTTTCACACACACAAATGTTGAGGCATTTTAAACTGCATCAAAAACGCTTCTAAAAACGCTAGCTGTTTTAAAATGTAACATGCGTTTTTAGTGGCGTTTTTTTATTTAGTGTCATTTTGTACATGCTTTCTTTTTTCTGACGTTTTTGAAGTCCAAAAAATTGCCTCAAATCAAAACGCAGTTGTGTGTAGAGCATTTGGTATTTTAATTTAGACTTTAATGTAACATCTGGCCGCACTTAAAACTGCATGAAACGCTGCAAAAAATGGCACCAAAAACACAGCAAAACACTTTGTTTGAATCGCTGTTGTTGTAGAACATATGTGCAGTGGCGGATTAAGTAGACCATGGGCCCTGGGCTGTTCCCCAAACTTGGGACACCCTTCTCCACCTTTGCTCTTCGATGCCATGTCTATAGTGAACACTACCTTTCTGTGCGAGCATTGTCAAATGGGTGTTACGATTCCCATTGTGAAAAGATGGTGTCGCCACATACTGACAGTCTCCAACCATTGCTGACTGTATCACAGTGTCCTCTTGACAATGGGAATCGTAAAACGCATTTGTCTATTAGTCCTGGGCTACATAAAGACTTTATGTGAAATACAAAGTTTTCCCATAACAGACATGTCAGGAGAGTCTCTCATAAATACAGTAATTCACATGTGACGTCTTCTCTGATGGGAGTCGTTCTCTTTTCTTCATCTGACACAGACCGTTATGGCGACTTCTGATGACTGCAGAGTTTCCTGATGATGCATCTTTGCCCCTCGCTTCTGCAGTCAATTCCAGCCTCTATAGAAACGCAAAAATGTAGACACAAACACCCCCTAAATTGTTCCATATCCCAAACCAGATCCCCAAGCCAATTCACATCCCAGGCCCATACATTAAAGATGGTACAATCACTACCAATATGAAAAACTGGTTACATAGTTACATAGTTACATAGTTAGTACGGCTGAAAAAAGACACATGTCCATCAAGTTCAACCAAGGGAAAGGAAAAGGGAAGGAAAAATTTCTACACATAGGAGCTAATATTTTTTTGTTCTAGGAAATTATCTAACCCTTTTTTAAAGCCATCTACTGTCCCTGCTGTGACCAGCTCCTGCGGTAGGCTATTCCATAGATTCACAGTTCTCACTGTAAAGAAGCCTTGTCGCCTCTGCAGTTTGAACCTTTTTTTCTCCAGACGGAGGGAGTGCCCCCTTGTTTTTTGAGCGGGTTTTACAAGGAACAGGATATCACCATATTTTTTGTATGTGCCATTAATATATTTATATAAGTTAATCATGTCCCCCCTTAGTCGTCTTTTTTCAAGGCTAAATAGGTTTAATTCTTTCAATCTTTCCTCATAACTTAAATTCTCCATGCCCCTTATTAGCTTCGTTGCTCTTCTTTGTATTTTTTCCAACTCCAGGGCATCCTTTCTATGAACTGGAGCCCAGAACTGAACTGCATATTCTAGATGAGGCCTCACTAATGCTTTGTAAAGTGGCATTATTACATCCCTGTGTCGCGAGTCCATGCCTCTTTTAATACACGACAATATCCTGCTGGCCTTTGAAGCAGCTGATTGACACTGCATGCTGTTATTGAGTTTATGATTTACAAGTACACCCAGATCCTTCTCAACAAGTGAATCCGCCAGTGTAGCGCCCCCTAGGACATATGATGCATGCAGGTTGTTGGTACCCAGATGCATAACTTTACATTTATCTACATTAAACTTCATTTGCCAAGTGGACGCCCAAACACTTAGTTTGTTTAAATCTGCCTGTAATTCATGAACATCTTCCATAGTCTGAACTATATTACATAGCTTGGTGTCATCTGCAAAAATAGAAATAGTGCTATTAATCCCTTCCTCTATATCATTAATAAATAAGTTGAATAATAGTGGTCCCAGCACTGAACCCTGGGGTACACCACTTATAACCGGTGACCATTCAGAGAAGGAATCATTGACCACAACTCTCTGGATACGGTCCTTGAGCCAATTCTCAATCCAATTACAAACTATATTTTCTAAACCTATAGTCCTTAATTTACCCATTAGGCGTCTATGGGGGACAGTGTCAAATGCCTTTGCAAAGTCCAAAAACACTAAATCCACAGCGGCCCCTCTGTCTAGACTTCTGCTCACCTCTTCATAAAAACAGATTAGGTTAGTTTGACAACTTCTGTCCTTAGTAAAACCGTGCTGGCTGTCACTTATAATGCTATTTATTGTCACATAATCCTGTATATAGTCCCTCAATAGCCCCTCAAACATTTTCCCCACGATGGATGTTAAGCTTACTGGTCTATAATTACCCGGGGAAGACCTAGAGCCCTTTTTGAAAATAGGCACCACATTTGCCCTGCGCCAGTCCCTTGGCACTATACCAGTCACTAGAGATTCTCTGAATATTATGAAAAGGGGGACAGAAATAACTGAACTAAGCTCTTTAAGAATTCTAGGGTGTAACCCATCTGGTCCCGGAGCCTTGTGCACATTTATTTTATTTAATTTAGCTTGGACCATCTCTACATTCATCCAATTCAGTATATCAGCCGATATATTAACAGCACTGGCACCGGCTACATCAGCTGCTCTTTCTTCTGTTGTATATACAGAGCTAAAGAACCCATTTAGTAACTCTGCCTTCTCTTGATCCCCTGTGATCAACTCCCCATTACCATTATCTAGGGGTCCTACATGTTCAGACCTTGGCTTTTTTGCATTTATATGCTTGAAGAATTTTTTAGGATTTGTTTTACTATCCTTGGCCACCTGCCTTTCATTTTGTATTTTTGCTAATTTTATTACATTTTTACAGATTTTATTAAGCTCTTTATATTTTACAAAGGCTACAGCTGTACCCTCAGATTTGTATTTTTTAAATGCCCTTTTTTTGTCATGTATTGCCCCTTTCACAGAAGGTGTAAGCCATGTGGGGTTTAATTTGAGTCGTTTATACTTATTACCTGTAGGAATAAATTTTGCACTATAATAACTCAAAGTAGATTTGAAAATCTCCCATTTATCATTTGTTCCATTATTTGACATTAGTTCTTCCCAGTCTATATCCTGAATTGCCGCCCTCATCCTGGGGAAATTGGCTTTCTTAAAATTAAATGTTTTTGCCCTCCCAGCCTGCGTTTGTTTTTTACAGTATAGGTAAAATGTAACTATATTGTGATCACTGTTACCGAGGTTTTCACGAACATTGACATTCCCAACAAGATCTGCATTATTAGAAATGACCAGATCCAACAGAGCTTCACCTCTAGTCGGGTCTTCCACAAACTGGCCCATAAAATTTTCCTGCAACAGGTTGAGGAAATGTCTCCCCTTTGCAGTTGAAGCCGAACCATGACACCAATTAATATCCCGGAAATTAACACCAGTGAAGACAATTGTGCATGACATATGGGTCTATCGGTTTAATTGCTGTATTGTATTTGATTCCAAAAACGTTATTAGAATATTACTATTATTATTATTACTACTACTACTACTACTACTACTACTACTACTACTAATACTACTACATATATTAGTATATGCCTGTGTTTCTCCTTTGTAACATATTTTGTAAAGTGTATGTAGCTCTAATACTCTGATTCTTTCCAAACCCTTAGTGATTGCCAAGATTAAATCTGGTAATAATTTAAAATACTTGTGATAGTGATTTTGTC
Source organism: Rhinoderma darwinii (assembly GCF_050947455.1). Lineage (NCBI taxonomy): Eukaryota > Metazoa > Chordata > Amphibia > Anura > Rhinodermatidae > Rhinoderma > Rhinoderma darwinii. Next base: position 78,811,465 of record NC_134689.1, read on the forward strand.
CAGTAGAAACAGGCTTCTGTGCCTGATCCCTTTAATCTTCAGACCTCTCCCTGACTATGTTGCTCTGATTCTTAAATTGTACAAAAATAGTATCATTTCATTCCAGACCCTCATCCTTCTAAAGCCTCACATATCAATATTAATTCCTGATGTCATTAAAGGCTTCTCTCGAGAATAAAGATGTCAGGAGATTTGAAGTCATCATTGTGGCAGGATCCGCGTGCATTTATGTAAAGGAATAATATATTCACAGATGTCAGGTGTGCCATAAAACAGAATCCTCCGTTTTTATAACTGTTGTGAATGTCTGAAAATTAATCCGGTCACCTTTGAACATAACAGTCCCTGTAGGTCCCTCAATACCCACTGTTGCTAGTTTTACTTTAGCTTGTGGTAAACTATGACTCTTGTCTAATGTAACTGCAAAGTTTAGATTTCTGTTATGCTTTTCTTTTTCTGTCTGTATCTTGTGTGTAGTGAGTTCACGACTGGTCCCTGAGCTAATTGCTGATTCAGACTCGAGTGTCCTTGAATTGCTTTTTCAGCTTGCCTCTGACCTCAATTCTATATTTCCTGTGTACTTGTACGTCTAGAATATCCTTTTATGGTGAAACCAAGATGATTCTTTGGTAATAACACATATAACTAAAACATTTTCACCAGAGATTTATTAGGTTCCTTCCACAACACATTTTATAATACTATAGTTAAATACTGAAAGAAACAAACTTGAGACTGGGCAAATCACCAAAATCATATGTTCCAAGTTACCTATCAAGACTAACAGTTAAAAAGTTGAAGTTTTCAGTAAATTGAAATATACAAAAATAGAAATTTGCTTCAGCCAATCAAAAAGGAGTAAAATACATAATAATTTAATGATATAACATAATTGAGCATGGTTGAGGACTCTCTGAGAAAGGAGCATATTGAGATGCAGTAGGTTAGAAATGGATGCAAATAATATAAACTAATTGGTGTATGCATATTTATTATCAGGTGTAAAAATATGTATATATAAACAGACTGATTTAACATTTTCAAAACATAGGGAACAGTGTGGTTTCTGGGTTCCTGGGGGTGTCTGACACTGTGCTCCAAGGTCCCCAGACCACTTAAATATAAAGAAATATAACAATAACGAAAAGTAAAAATAAAACCTTTTCTAATTTTTTGCAAAAAAGTAATGTAACAAATAAAACGTTAAACATAATTGGTATCCCCTTGCTTTCCAAAAAACATGGGATAAAAGGTGATCAAATGTCTCTCAGAATATGGCGACACAAAACAAATTTTTTTTAAGTGTTTTATCAAGAAAAAAAATATCTAAATTTGGTATCGCTGTAATTGTATTGACCTGCAGAATAAATTTGACATGTAATTTTTACCGCATCGTGAACGACATACAAACAAAAATCAAAAAACAACGGAGGAATTGGTGTTTTTTTTAAATTTATTTTTTATTTCAATACAAAATGATTTGGAAAAGTTTCTCAGTACATTATATGGTACAGGGCCAGCGTTGGCAAGTGCCGGGGCCCACTACCCTTGGGGTGGGCCCACTCAGCCGCCGGATGCTTATGCTGCCGTTATGGCTCCTCCAGGAGTGGACTCCCCGGCCAGAGCGTTGCCGAATCTGCTTCAGGAGATATCTCCCTACTCTGCTATTTACTAGGCTACAGGCCACGTTCGGCATGCAGCCTATCATGCGCAGGGACGGGATCCCTGCGCAGGCTGGCGTGATGAGGTCACTGGATCACGCTGGCCTACGCAAGGATCCGGTCGGCTTTGATTTGCTCCGTTCGTCGCAGGAACTGGGCCTAGGTGAGTATGAAGTTTTATTTGTTTGGGGGTCGCTATATGGCGCTATCTACAGGAGGGGGGCTGTGTGGCGCTATCCACAGGAATGCTGTCTGGTGCTATTTACTGGGGGAGCAGTGTGGTGCGATCTATGGGGGGCTGCATGGTGCTATCTACAGGGGCGACTCTGGCGCTATCTACAGGGGGAGCTGTATGGCGCTATCTACAGGGGCAGCTGGCGCTATCTACATGGGGGGCTGTATGGCGCTATCTACAGGGGGGCTGTATGGCGCTATCTACAGGGGGGCTGTATAGCGCTATCTACAGGGGGGCTGTATGGCGCTATCTACATGGGGCTGTATAGCGCTATCTACAGGGGGGCTGTATGGCGCTGTCTACAGGGGAGCTGTATGGCGATATCTACAGGGAGGGCTGTGTGTCACTACCTGAAAGGGGGGCTGTGTAGCACTACCTGGGAGGAGGGCTGTGTGGCACTATCTAGAGGGCAATAAATTTATGAGGATTCAAACTGGGGGCCTAACTTCTATATAGGGGCATAAACGGCCTAACTTCTATATGCCATCCCCCATGGTGCGATCTACATAGTGCCACCCCCTGCAGATAGCAGCATCCCCTATCAACAGCTGTGTGGTGCTTTCAACGCTATATACAGGGGGTGTGGCACTATCTACATGAGCACTGTGGCATTATATAGGCACTACCTACAGGGGACACTGGTGCTATCTACATGGGCACTGTGTGTGCACTATGTGGGCACTATCTACAGTGGGATCAGTGGCATTATGTGTGTGTGTGTGTGTGTGTGTGTGTGTGTGTGTATATATATATATATATATATATATATACATACACGTGTGTGTGTGTGTGTGTATATATAATATATATATATATATATATATATATATATATATAGGTGTGTGTGTGTGTGTGTGTGTGTGTGTGTATTACAAAAAAGTTTTTTTTTTAAATTTTCAGTGACTTGTCTGCTCGTAATAAAAATGAAAAACATGGAATTAATTCAACTAACCTAGAAAATTAAAGCCTCATAAGTCTTGTAAAAAAAAAAAAAAAAAAAAGATTAGTGCCAGAGAGCCCCTGTAGATAGTGGCACACACTGCCTCTTGTAGATAGTGCCACAGTGCTAATGTAGATAGTGTCACTCTGTCCCCTGAAGATAGTACCAGTGTGCTAGTGTAGATGGTGTCACACACTGCCACATGTAAATAGTGCCACAATGCTAATGTAAATCGTGCCACATACAGCGCCCATGTAGTTGGCGCCACAATGTCCCCTATGGATAGTACCACAGTGCCCCAGTAAATAGTGCCACACATCTGTTCCTGTACCCACTCTGTCCTCTCCTCCAGCGATACAGGTCGGGTTTCTTCTGACCAGGCCTGCTCCAGCGAAACTGCTAGCAACCTTCCAGATTTTAATGGCTGTCACACGGATTACTTTCTCAAAAACTGCTGATAAAAACTGATCCATTGAGATCCATGAGGGCCGACGGGCAGTAAAAACGGGCAGAAATAGAACATGTTCTATCTTTTATGGCCAGAATTTACGGTCCATTAAAAAACAGTGATGTAAATACATCTGTGGAACTTAATTGTTCTGAAAACGTCCGTGTCATGGTTGTTTTTCACTGTCGCGTGAAAACTAAAGCATTTGTTCACTGCATCACCGTTTTAATATAAAAGTGGTTTAAGTGAGTCATTTGCAAGTACATTACATTATATATGCTGTGCTAATCCGAAGTTACAGCCTGTATGTTTGAAGCTCTTGTGGCATGCAGATCTGAACAAACTTTCAGCATTCCTTGCCAGCCCAATGTCTGTACATAGCTTGCTGTTGTGATTTACATTCTGGGAAGTGTAGTTATTATACTAGGCACTGTACATTAATAAGTTGTAAGAAAAACGATGTCTGCCACTTCGTTACAGAAACGCAGATAAGGCTCTGTTTAAATCAGCGTTGCAAGCTTACAGACTTTCCGTCACTTTTGACAGTAAGAATAGCACAGCATGCAGCACTACTCTTGCTGTCAAAATAACTGTAACCTTTATGGAAACCCAACGGACCCCATTAGGCCATGTTTAAATGGGGCGTAAACTCTGCATAAAAGTACACAGTGTATTCACCCTGGCCGCCGCAGGGAATTCAGTCCGAAGAACCGCACCAAATTGTGGTGCAGTTTTTCGTCCGGAATGTCCGCTGCGGAAAACTGCACCATTTTTTTTTTTGCATACTTACATTCCCATGGCGACATGTCCCTCTGCCGTCATGCAGGCCATCCTCCTGGGAAAACGTTTCATCTCGTGTGACCGCTGCAGCCTGTGATTGGCTGCAGCGGTCACAAGTGATGAAACTTCATTCCCAGAAGGCCGGCCTGGGTGAAGAAGCACATAATTCTGGGTAAGTATAAGATTCTTATTTTTTTCGGAGTTACGGTGGAAAAGCTGCAATTCCACCACGAAAATTGCAGTATCTGCAATTTGTTGCGGGTTTTACCTCACATTCTATTCAATGGGGAAAACCAGCAACAAATAAGCAGTGATTACGCAAATACAATTGATATGCTGCGAAGTAAAAAACCAGACCGCAAGTCCATTTTTGAGCGTTTTTTTCTGCTCATCATTTACGCAGCTTGTGGATGAGATCTCATCCACTTTGCTGCTACTATATTATGCTGTGGATGTTCCGCAACAAAATCCGTTGCGGAAAATCCACAGTATTTACGCCACATGTGAACTGACCCTTATAAGTCAATGATGCCTGATGTTCAACGTTCCAACCTGATGTACAACGGATCTGTCACCGTTTAATAGCTTCTGTTAAAAAGGCCATGACACTAGTGTGGACAAAGCCTAAATTTGAGATCTATTTCCAAGGGACAACCAAAAAAAATTGTCAATGCTCTGAAGTATAAAACCTAGTTACATAGTTAGTACGGCTGAAAAAAGACACATGTCCATCAAGTTCAACCAAGGGAAGGGAAAAGGGAAGGAAAAATTTCTACACATAGGAGCTATTTTTTTGTTCTAGGAAATTATCTAACCCTTTTTTAAAGCCATCTACTGTCCCTGCTGTGACCAGCTCCTGCGGTAGGCTATTCCATAGATTCACAGTTCTCACTGTAAAGAAGCCTTGTCGCCTCTGCAGCTTGAACCTTTTTTTCTCCAGACGGAGGGAGTGCCCCCTTGTTTTTTGAGGGGGTTTTACAAGGAACAGGATTTCACCATATTTTTTGTATGTGCCATTAATATATTTATATAAGTTAATCATGTCCCCCCTTAGTCGTCTTTTTTCAAGGCTAAATAGGTTTAATTCTTTCAATCTTTCCTCATAACTTAAATTCTCCATGCCCCTAATTAGCTTCGTTGCTCTTCTTTGTATTTTTTCCAACTCCAGGGCATCCTTTCTATGAACTGGAGCCCAGAACTGAACTGCATATTCTAGATGAGGCCTCACTAATGCTTTGTAAAGTGGTAATATTACATCCCTGTCCCGCGAGTCCATGCCTCTTTTAATACACGACAATATCCTGCTGGCCTTTGAAGCAGCTGATTGACACTGCATGCTGTTATTGAGTTTATGATTTACAAGTACACCCAGATCCTTCTCAACAAGTGAATCCGCCAGTGTAGCTCCCCCTAGGACATATGATGCATGCAGGTTGTTGGTACCCAGGTGCATAACTTTACATTTATCTACATTAAACTTCATCTGTCAAGTGGACGCCCAAACACTTAGTTTGTTTAAATCTGCCTGTAATTCATGAACATCTTCCATAGACTGAACTTTATTACATAGCTTGGTGTCATCTGCAAAAATAGAAATAGTGCTATTAATCCCATCCTCTATATCATTAATAAATAAGTTGAATAATAGTGGTCCCAGCACTGAACCCTGGGGTACACCACTTATAACTGGGGACCATTCAGAGTAGGAATCATTGACCACAACTCTCTGGATTCGGTCCTTAAGCCAATTCTCAATCCAATTACAAACTATATTTTCTAAACCTATAGTCCTTAATTTACCCATTAGGCGTCTATGGGGGACAGTGTCAAATGCCTTTGCAAAGTCCAAAAACACTAAATCCACAGCGGCCCCTCTGTCTAGACTTCTGCTCACCTCTTCATAAAAACAGATTAGGTTAGTTTGACAACTTCTGTCCTTAGTAAAACCGTGCTGGCTGTCACTTATAATGCTATTTATTGTCACATAATCCTGTATATAGTCCCTCAATAGCCCCTCAAACATTTTCCCCACGATGGATGTTAAGCTTACTGTTCTATAATTACCTGGGGAAGACCTAGAGCCCTTTTTGAAAATAGGCACCACATTTGCCCTGCGCCAGTCCCTTGGCACTATACCAGTCACTAGAGATTCTCTGAATATTATGAAAAGGGGGACAGAAATAACTGAACTAAGCTCTTTAAGAATTCTAGGGTGTAACCCATCTGGTCCCGGGGCCTTGTGCACATTTATTTTATTTTATTTAGCTTGGACCAGATCTACATTCATCCAATTCAGTATATCAACTGATATTAACATCACTGGCAGCGGCTACATCAGCTGCTCTTTCTTCAGTTGTATATACAGAGCTAAAGAACCCATTTAGTAACTCTGCCTTCTCTTGATCCCCTGTGATCAACTCCCCATTACCATTATCTAGGGGTCCTACATGTTCAGACCTTGGCTTTGTAGCATTTATATACTTGAAGAATTTTTTGGGATTTGTTTTACTATCCTTGGCCACCTTCCTTTCATTTTGTATTTTTGCTAATTTTATTACATTTTTACAGATTTTATTAAGCTCTTTATATTTTACAAAGGCTACAGCTGTACCCTCAGATTTGTATTTTTTAAATGCCCTTTTTTTGTCATGTATTGCCCCTTTCACAGAAGGTGTAAGCCATGTGGGGTTTAATTTGAGTCGTTTATACTTGTTACCTATAGGAATAAATTTTGCACTATAATAACACAAAGTAGATTTGAAAATCTCTCATTTATCATTTGTTCCATTATTTGACATTAGTTCTTCCCAGTCCATATCCTGAATTGCAGCCCTCATCCTGGGGAAATTGGCTTTCTTAAAATTAAATGTTTTTGCCCTCCCAGCCTGCGTTTGTTTTTTACAGTATAGGTAAAATGTAACTATATTATGATCACTGTTACCGAGGTTTTCACGAACATTGACATTCCCAACAAGATCTGCATTATTAGAAATGACCAGATCCAACAGAGCTTCACCTCTAGTCGGGTCTTCCACAAACTGGCCCATAAAATTTTCCTGCAACAGGTTGAGGAAATGTCTCCCCTTTGCAGTTGAAGCCGAACCATGACACCAATTAATATCCCGGAAATTAAAATCTCCCATTATCACTACAGTACCCGCCTGTGCAGCCCGCTCCATCTGTTTATATAGCTGAACATCCATCTCCTCAGTTATATTGGGGGTCTATAGATTACACCAAAAGTAATTTTTTCAGTGTTTACCTCCCTTTCTAGTTCCACCCACAAGGTTTCAACCTCCTCACAGTCTTCACCCACTATTGTCTCTTTCACACTCGCCTTCATATCATTTCTCACATACAGACATACACCACCACCTTTCCTATTTGTCCTGTCTTTCCGAAAAAGTGTAAAACCCTGTAGATTTACAGCCCAGTCATGTGAAGAGTCCAGCCATGTTTCAGCAACACCAACTATATCTATATTTTCTTCCAGTATCAAGGCCTCCAGCTCCCCCATTTTGCTTGCTAGACTTCTGGCATTTGTGAACATACACTTTAACTTGCCTGTCAGTTTTTCACTTTTATTATCAGAAATGTGATTTGACATTAATCGGGCCTTTTTATTTACACTGATGTTTTGTAACGAAAGGATCTCCTTATCTTGTTGCCTAGTCCTCTCCCCACATTCTGTTTCTCCCCCCACCAATATAGTCTGACCCCTCTCTAACCTGGCTACCCCTTTTTTTTCTACATTGACCTCCCTCCTCAGCCCTAGTTTAAATACTCCGCCACCCCAGCTAGAATTCTCTCCCCCAGCACAGCGGACCCCCTTCCATTTAGGTGCAAATCATCTGCAGAATACAGTTTGTACCCCAATGAAAAGTCAGCCCAGTGCTCTAGGAACCCAAATCCTTCTCCTCTACACCAAGACTTCAGCCATGCATTTAACTCCCTGAGCTCCCGCTGTCTTTCCTGTGATGCGCATGGCACAGGCAGTATTCCTGAGAATACTACTTTGGAGGTCCTTCCCTTCAGCTTGTAGCCTAGTTCTTTAAAATTATTCTTAAGGCTCCTCCACCTACCATTTATTCTGTCGTTGGTACCGACATGGACCACGACAGCTGGATCATCACCAGCCCCTCCCAGCAATTTGTCCACCCGTTCCACCACATGCCGAACACTGGCACCAGGGAGACAGCAAACCATTCGGTTGAGGTGGTCTTGGCGACAAATTATTCTATCCGTCTTCCTGATTATAGAATCCCCTACCACTATCAATTGTCTTGGCTTACCTGCATTACCATCCCGCCGACTACTAGCTGGGCTGTTCTCCCGGCTGTTAGGGAGATCAGTATCCACTAGGGCTGCCATTTCTGAGACTGACACCCTCGCATCATCACCCAACTTGGCAATTTTGCCTGGAATGTCAGAAACCGGATCAGCCTTCCTTTTCTTTGACCCCTTTCTACTGCCCCTAACTACATTAACCCAGCTACTTACCTGATCCTGCTCACCCATGTCTTCACCCTCCAGTTGTAACCCACTAACTGCATGCTCTGTGAGCAGCAAGCTCAGCTCAAGATTGTCTATCCTCCTCAGTGTTGCATTCTGCTCCTCCAGATCTCTAATACGAGCTTCCAGGTGAACAACATGCTCACATCTGCCACAGAGATATTCACGCTGGAACTCCGGCTCCAGTCGTGCATACATATGGCAAACTGTGCACTGAAGAAAACCTCCAATCTTGCTATCCATTATCCAAGTTACAAAAAAAACAGCGAACAGGTGTTAATCAAAAAGAAAAAGTAGAAGAGCACTTACTGGGGCTTTAACTCCTCGTTTCAACTCCGGTTTTTGGAACTCCACTTGATCTACAACCCACTTGTTGTTTCAAGCCACAGAGCAGGCTCTACAGAGTACGGAGGCCTGATTTATAGCACCTGGTACCAGCTAACCCCTCCCCCTTACTCAGCTACTCAGGAAGGAAACTGCAAGGGAAAAATGGTTTTAAATAATGTCACTTTTGCAAACTTTGTAGCAAGCAAGCAATCAATACATATATCACATACAATGGCCCCCCACTTTGTCACACACAACACAGTAAATCAATCCGGTTTTTGGAACTCCACTTGATCTACAACCCACTTGTTGTTTCAAGCCACAGAGCACACAGTTCACACAGTTTTTTGCAGGCAGAAAAAAATCTTCCTCAGAACTCCTTCAGAAATTTGTAGGCCGATTTTGAACGACCTGCACATTTTTTTTTTCCAGCGTTTTTTGCCCTCTGCCATTGAATCTAAGGCAAGGGCCGTCGGCAAAAAATGCTGCTAGAAATGCTCAAACTAGTGCAGTGGGTTTCTTCTGCCTCCCGTTGAGTTTAATGCGAGGTCAGAGGCGGAAACCACGGCAAGAAGGAACATGCCGCTTATTTTTCCCGCGAGCAGCCAAAAGCCGTCTGGGAAAAAGACGCCTATGCCTCTTATTGAAATCGAAGGGGGGTGATTTTGGCGCTGATTCAGACGCGGATTCTGCATCAATCAGCTCCTTAAAACTCTGTGTAAACAATCTGAATACAGGTAACTCCGGACCAGTACAAGCTCATTAATGCAATATAGTTATAATATAGCCCTCTCCGAATACAACAAGATATGAAAGGGTTATTCCCATATTATAAAGTGATGAAATATTGCAAGGATATGCCACCCTTTTTGATCGGTGGGGGACTGATCTCTGGGACCCACACCGATCCTGAGAATGAAATGGCCACTACGCTGATTTAGTTCTCTGCACTGTTTTTTCCTGCAGAGCGGCACCTCACTTTCAGGTATAATAATTTGATTTGAAAAAATAATATAAGAATTGTAACAGTTCCATATAAAAAATAAAATATTTTTTTGTGGGACTAGTTGTACTTTTATTTTGGTATAATTTTCAGCACATATATGTTAGTGATTCATTATATTTGGAAGTGCAGAATTTTTTTTTCCATTTAAGTTTTTTTATGCCATTAAGCAATTGCCTTAAATGATGTTATAGATTTATAGAACAGGTTAAGGTGATACCAAATATATATTATTTAGTGCTCGGTAACCAATATGCAATAACATATTTTTTAAATGTAAAAAGTCAGTGAAACCTTTCCAAAAGACCACCTCTTTGAGAAGACACCCCCTAGATCAGATTTTTTGTGATAGATTTTTACTTTCCTAATATCCCATGTATACTGGCCATCTTCTCTGAGAGGACCACCCATATAGAAGATCATTTGTCAATGCAATTTTGGGCGGTTTTCTCAAAGAGGTTTCACTGATTGTATTTTCTTCATTTTTAAATGTTCACTGTTATTTTTAATAAATTTGTATTAACTTTTTTTTATTACAATAATAGGATTTTAATCAATTACTAATGATTTTACATAATAATGTTCTTGCATATGCACAAATTTGCAAGTACATTAGCTTGTGTACTAAAAAGTACACAGTCTGTTGTTACTGCAAACCTAAGTATGCCCTAACAACAGCATCATAAAAATAAACACCTAGGGTCTTTCCATAGAAATATATATGGGTTTACCCATATAAGTTTGGGCATAGAATGGGTTAAAGGCATCCCTTTGACATGATACCTTTTGTATGGCACAATCAACTTTGATTGTGGCATACAAGATGTTAAATGATGAAGATCTTCTAGTCTTTCCATCATTCGAGTATAACATTGGCTGTGTATTACAGCTGCTGTCCCACTCCTGATTGTCGTGGCAGTGCCTACGCGATCAGAACGTTGTAGTAGTACAGTACATGTCATCTGGGGACTCGTGTCTGTGCTGTGCTATAATGGCACGGGTCATTAAACGGGTGTAGGATGTTATACTAGATTGAAAACTAGTAAGTAGGGGCATGGAACATATGCCAGTGTATCTACATATGGCAGTGTAGTTTTATCCATGCGTATGTAACCCTTTCATTTATTTTGTAGATGTTTGAGTTGCTTTTTGTTTTTTCCAATTTTGAGTGACAACATTTTGGTAAAAGTTTTTGGACCTAGCACTTGGTAAGGCCCCATGCACACAACTGTATTTTTTATCCATCCGTAAATACTGTCCATAAATACGGATCCGTAGTCATTAAGTCATTCGTAAATCATCCACATATACGGAAGGGTGTCTGTAAATATGGTCCGTACTGCAACCGTAATTTATCCATATTTATGGATCCACTAAATAACAGGGAGGAAGCTAGCCGTTCGTAATTACGGAAGTGCCCATAGACTACTATGGCGTGTCCGTGCCGTAATTACGAACCAAAAAAGGATATGTTCTATCGTTTCTATGGCACGGACACCCATCCGTAAAAATACGGAAAGGTGTTCGTAGCCCATAGAAATGAATGGGTCCATAATTACGGATGAAAAATACGGTCGTGTACATGGGGCCTTAGATAGTACCAAAGTGAACTAATCTGGAATTATCATGGTTGAAATGCAAACATCGCATTCCTAGACAAACACTGTATCCAGTACCAGAAAGTGTCAGAAACTGCTGATTTGGCCCTGTTCACACTGGGATTTTTGGCACTGATTTTGATGCGAAAGCTGCGTTGGAGTCAGCGCCAAAAAAATAGCCGAAATTTCTCTCCATTGATTTAATTGAGATGCAGAGGCGTTTTTTTCTTGGGCGAATTTTAGCAGCTCGCGGGGGAAAAAAGTGGCATGCCCTTTCTTGCATCCCATTGAAATCAATGGGAGGCATAAAAAACCTGCGGTGCTTGTTTCCAAGCGTTTTTCTCTGCGATCCTTGCATTAGCTTCATTGGTCGCAGGCGAAAAACGCTGCAAAAGATATGGAAAAAAAGCGCAGGCAGGACAAAATCTGCCTCAAAATTCCTGAAGGAATTCTGAGGCAGTTTTTTTTGCCTGCAAAAAATCTTTGTGAACAGGACCAAAGGCTGTGATAAAGGCCTGTTTTATTTTTTTTTACAGATTGACCAGCATGTCTCTGCTAGTTAGACTTTAAAATGGTATTACAACATTTTATTTTATTTACTTTTCTGTGAAACAGCTTTTCCAATTCCTATACTATACTATTTTTATTATATTATTGGTGTTCTATCTATTATTTTATTATGTTTTATGCGGTCTATGGTTGTTGTTCATGTAAACCAGGGGTCTCAAGCACGCAGGCCGCATGCGGCCCCTGAGGCAGTCATCTGCGGCCCGCGGGACACAGAGCCGCTAGTATGAATGTACACGCGATGTCAGGGTCTTCCCCAGAGCGGAGTTCCAAGTAGAGCGCTAGCATAGGTTCTGCTCCAGGATTCTGTGGAAATCCCTGACATCGCTGTCCATATAAGGACCGTTTTGTCAGGGTCTTCCCCCAGAGCGGAGGAGTCCCGGGCAGAGCGCTATTATAGGCTCTGCTCCGGGACTCTGTGGAATTCCCTGACATCGCTGTCTCGCTGTCCATGAATGGACACAAGATGTCTGGGGCTTCACCAGAGCCTGAGTCCCGAGCAGAGCGCTAGTATAGGTTCTGCTCCTGGACTCTGTGGAATTCCCTGACATTGCTGTCCATATATGGACTGTTTTGTCAGGGTCTTCCCCAGAGCGGAGTCTTGGGCAGAGCGCTAGCATAGACTCTGCTCTGGGTTCTCTGGAATCCCCTGACATCGCTGTCCACATGTGGGCAGCGATGTCTAAGGCTTCCCCAGAGCTGGACAGTGATGTCAGGAGCACAGCTGGAGTCCCAGTTGGAGCGCTAGTAGCTGGGTGTTGCCCCTGACATCTCTGTCCATAGATAAACAGTGATGTCAGGAGCAAATCTGGAATCCCAGGCAGGGTGCTAGAAGCGGCTCTGCTCCGGGACTCCAGCTCTGGGCAAGCCCCTGACATCACTGTCCATATACACTGAAGTCAGTTGCTTCCCCAGAGTTCTGGAGCAGAGCCTATACTAGTGCTACGCTCTGGGACACCGGCTCTGGGGAGGCCCCTGACATCACATTCTGGTCCAGGAGGATCCCATGAGGTCACTGTGTATGAACAGTGACATTAGGGGCTCCTCCAGCAGAGGAATCCCTGGCCAAAGCGTCGTCAATGCTCTGGCTGGGGATTCCACTCCTAGAGGGAGCCCCAATGGAGCTATCTGTGGCAGCATCTACAGAGGACACTAGCAGCATCTACAGAGGACACTAGCAGCATCTACAGAGGGCACGGTGGCATTATCTACAGAGGGCACGGTGGCATTATCTACAGAGGGCACGGTGGCATTATCTACAGAGGGCACGGTGGCATTATCTACAGAGGGCGCTACTTACCCGGCCGAGTTTGAGACCCCTGATGTAAACCATAAACCTTATTCTGCTTCAGATAACCTTATTCCAAGTTGAGCATAATAAGGGGGGCGCCGTGATCAGAACCAAGCACTGGTTATTTACTCACAGATATCCGCTGATTGTGAGGGTATTTCTTTGTAGCAGGACCCCCCCCCCCCCATTACTTTGTCCAAATGAGACAACAAATAAATGCACATATAATACTTATATTTTAAACTATATGCCAATGACCAAAGGAAGCAATGTAAAGCTTTTACTTTGTAAGTACTTCCGCTGTTTTTCCGATTTTTACTGTACTGTGCAAGTTACTTGCAGTACTCCCCCTGCCTCTCCGTTGTTCCGTTTACATTTTTTGTAGTCCTTTCTCTGCCGCTTCTTTGTTGGCTGTACTGTGTTAGGTTCCCTATATTTGTCTGCATTTTCTAAGGTTTTATAACTAAGACGGGGAATGCAGGATTGTACATCGCCTGAACTAGATTTCCAACACACACCCCCCTCTGATATCAATTATTGCAAAGGAGATATCTGAATAAAGTAATGTGTTTCTGCATTTATTTTTTTTAAGGTGTATTTGACTAGCTTAAAAGTATCTTACTACATTCTCCCTGTGTCTCCTTCACAAGTGAGAACAACATTCAAGGATGTATTTTGTCCGGTCACTTCACTGAGGAGAGCAGTGGGTAAAAATGACCAGCCCTCTTGTTCCCCCTTATTTCTATAGTGCCAACATTGGGCCCATAATATGATTTCCCTCTCACAAATACGTACACAAAATAATTTTGTGATCTGGAGAGGGTTAACAATACACCCTAGGAGTTTCTTTAGTACCATACTTACATACTGATTTGAATTAAGTACTTTTGCTTATGTTCTTGCTGAAGTCTTGACCAGCAGCATTATAGCAGTAGCCTATCATTTGCAGCCATTCTCCCTGACATGGACAAGTACGATTTTTCCTATAATAATGTTAATGTCTTCAGTGGCAATGAGCCAGAAATAACAGTTTGCTACAAGGCATATTTACTGCACTGAGAGTACTTGAGCTGTGGTTGAAATATCAATATTTGCCTAGCAAAATACTTGGCAGAGAAATGTACCCATGGTATAGATGCACGTTAACTCTGATTATTTCATCTTGTGCTTTTCAGAGCACTCGTCTTGTATTCCTCTGTCATAATCCATATCCTACAACCAGACCTCCCAGATGAGATGATTTATGCTCTTTTTAAATCCTTCTCTGTTCGGGTGGAGCATTTACAATCCCCCTCAAAAGCCGTTTGCTCAAAATTACTTATATTAAGTCCAGCATAAAATATTGCTTTAGTTAACTGCTGCATTTAACAATTTGGGAGGAAGCCATATTTTGTAAACTTACAATTTGCGGCACAATGTATAATGGACTGTTGAATAACAGTTAATCAGGGCTTTAATGTTTGTATGGATAATTGTACCTCACATTTTTGTTTAACCTTCAATGAGGGAGATTTATTTATTTATTTTTTAAAAAATACCTGGAAATATAAACATGGTGATGTCAATAACAATTGCGGGTTTTAAAAGTAAAGCAATAATTCATTCATTCATTTATTATTATTTAGAACATCAACACATTCCACAGCAACAATGCATCCATCCGCATTGGTCCCAGTCACCAATGCGGCTCACAATCTAACATTACTTCCGTATGCAAATGGGCCATTTTTAAAGAAAAAGCGATTGAAATACCACTTCTGTTTAAAAATTTGTAGCAAAACATAAATTTATACTTTTGAATTTAAATATATGATTCATAGTCCAAAGTATTCAAATTAAATAAACATTCCCTTTTAATTAAAATTAGTCAATGCAATTTATATGGCAACAGAAATACAACTGGATAATGCCAGTGTTCCAGATAAATCCGCATAATGAGCATAGTATAATAACATTGCACATCTCCAAGATACACAGAAATCATGACAGACGTTCAGCATGGTGCTAAATTGACTGTATCATTAGTGAAACATAATGCCTCAACTCTGGAAATCAAAATGCAAGTCCTAACAGCTTGCTCTAGACTTTGTCCAATTTACTTGGCTTCTGTTAAGTTCCATCTGGATTATAAATTATAATTTACAACATTTTTGCATAAATTAAATGGCATTGTTCATTTCTTTTAAAAAAATATGTGATATCGGTTTATATCTTTTTTTTTTTCCTGTTGTGAAGAGAAAACAACTTGTTTCCCCCTTAGAAAATCTCCAACAAATCTGTTATGTGTGCAGGGGGCTTGTCTGGATTTGTGGGTAGAAAATCTGCAGCGGAAGACTGTTGAAGTCAAGTGGATGCTATTTAAAAAATCTCATCCACATGCTGCTGAGCATTTTGCGCATGGAAATCAGAGCGTGCTGCAGATTTTCAATTCCGCAACAGGTTTGTTCGGTACAGGATGTTTACTGCAGATTTTACCCTTTTCACACAACACCTGCAGATTATGCAGCAGATTATCCACAAAAAAAATTTGCTACGTGTTTGGGTACCCTTAGGGCTTGTCCACACGTAACTGAATTGCTGCAGAAAATTTCTGCAGCAATTCCGCAGAAAGTAGCAGCAATTCCTCTGCGGAAAAACCACACAATTTCCTGCGTTTTTTACTGAAGAGAACGGTGCGGATTTTGCTCCATTTTTCTCAATGTTGGGAGATGGTGACATCTCCTCTGAAAAACACAGCAATTCAGTCCACTTTCTGCAGCAGGAATTGACATGCTGCGGTATACAAAATACGCACCGCAGGTCAATTTCTGGTCAGAAATTTTACGCAGCATCTGGATGAGATTTGTTACTTTGCTGCTAGTGTATTCCGCTGCGTATTTTCCATCCGCAATTGCGGATGGAAAATGCGCTGCAATTCCGCTACGTGTGGACAAGCCCTTAGGGTGCATTTACACATGGCAGATTTTGATGCAAGCATTAATGCCATTGAAAATCCGTTCCATTCATAGGCAGAAATCCGTACACTTGTTGCAGAAACAACCCCATTCAGATAAATGGAAATGCTTTTCAGTCGCCGAAAATTCTACAATAAAATCTGCCGCGTGTGAATCCACGTTTAGGCTGGGTTCCCACACAGCTTAAACACTGCAGAATTTCTGTAACTGAATTATGTGCGAAAATTCCATATACAGTAGCAACAAAGTGGCTGAGATTTTGCAAATATCTGGCCTACGCTGCGGAAATAAATTTCAGAAAAGTACTGCAGAAATTGTTCTGCGTTGTGACGTTTAAATCGGCAGCATGTAAATTTTTGCTGCTTATTCTGTAAAAATCACATGTTGAGTTGTGTTTTTGCTGCAATATACGCAGCAAAAACAGTATTTGCTGTCGATTTCTGTGACTGATCTACCTGCTGTTTTTTAACCCTTTCATGACCAAGGGTCATTGATGCCCCTGTGTCCAGGTCAAATTTTCCATTTGTGACATGCACTGCTTTGAACGATAATATCTTTGCGTGCGTGTGAAGCGTGCGTGATGTGCAGTCACATACTCTGACATTAACGTTACTGAAGTGTCTTTAGCGTTAATAGACATCGCTTCCAGCCAGGACGCGATTTCTATTCACAATCCCGACAAGTCGGTAACGTTTGTCTGGAACTTACAGCACAGCAAGCGTAATCTCGCGAGATCACACTGTAAATGACAGCTTACAGCGAGATCACGCTTGCTGTGCTGTAAGTCCCACACAAACATTACCGAAGTGTCGAGATTGTGAGTAGACATCGCGTGCTGGTTGGAAGCGATGTCTATTAACTCTCAAAACACTTCAGTAACGTTAATGTCGGAGTATGTGACTGCAGATCATGTTCTAGAACAATCACTATGTGCTGAATACATGAATGGAGAGAAGTGTATGATGCTGATTGGTCAGCGTCATACACTTCTCTCCACAACGCCCACTTGGTCAAAAAGTAAAAACACGCCCAGTTGTCTATTAAGAAAGTCATTAGCATAAATCTAAAATAGGTCATAATTGCGTCAAAATTGATGCTTTTTCTAAATAAAAAACTGCTGTATTCTACATTACAGCGGCGATCACATTATGTAGAAGATAGGCCACTTATAATGTAGTGACAGAGCCTCTTTAACTATAGCCTTCATAGAAACATGGCTGAAATGTATAATCCATTTATTTGTGAAAGGTATGACATTAATGCACTATAACCTGTTTATTAAGTGTGATAGAAAATTCTACATGATGTCTATGGCCATTTTATCTTTATTTCACTTTGTTATGTTAGTTATATACTAGCGGGCACACATTCGTAGTCACTAAGAAATTATAGTCCATGTATAAATTCTCCATTTGCAGAACTAACAGTAGTGCAAACAATTGCATTCTAGATGTCAGCTTTTTAAGATATTCATCGGAAATTTCAGCCCCAGACTTCTACAGGTCTCCCCAGAAGTGTTTCAAGCTTGTAGTACATTTTTCCTGACCTTACAGTGGATCTAAACCCATAAGATCTCTTTAGAATCTGACAATTGTACTAGCCAATCCATCATACTCCAGCTTCCTACTTCTTTGCTAGGTTTTGGTTTGTTTCAAGCACTGATTAGAGTATGGCATGACATAAAATAGAGGAGTAACCTTTCTAGTTTATTATTTTATGCATTCTATGTAAGTCCAAGTTCAGATGTGGTGGATTGTATCCAGATTTCAGTTTTTCCTCATTCACATGTAGTAGATTTGAAAATCTGCAGCATACCTATTAGGAAATGTTCCCATGGGTTGGACTAAACCACGGTCCGAAAAAAAAAGCTATACTCATTAATTCTAGTCTGAGCATTACTTGTAGTCTGACATATCATGTATGGCAGTGCAAAGAGACTGTATGGCTCCGTGCATTGTGCTCTACTGTGTGCATGAGCACATATATTTATTTGAGCCTAATACTAGTGGCGTAAATGGTATTGCACCTGGCCCCAATCTAGCTATAAGACAATTTTCTATGTAAGATAACATAGCTCTAAATTATACATTCAAAAAGTTACCACATAATATCACTTTCTACTATAAAAGGAACAAATATCCCCATACGGTTACTGAACAAAACCCATTATACCAAGGCCAATAATACCACTATACAAATGACGAACAATACCGCCACACCATAATCACATATTACCACCACATAGTGACTGAATTATAGTACTACACTGTTACTGAATAATATCTTCACACCATGATCACATATTACTACTACATAATGACGTAATAATACAACCTTGATGTTACTGTATAATACCGCCACACCATAATCACATGTTACTACCACATAGTGACTGAATAATACCACCATACTGTTACTGAATAATACAGCCACACCATAACACATAGGGACTGAATAATACCATCATACGGTTGATGAATAAGACCTCCACACCATGGCCACTTATTACTACTACCATATATAGTGACTGAATAATACCACCATACTATTACTAAATCATAAAGCAACATAATGACCACATGTTACTACTACATAGTGACTGAATAATACCACCATACTGTTATTGAATAATAACGCCACACTATGACCAAATATTACCACTACATAGTGACTAAATAATTCCACCATACGCTTACTGATTAGACACCACCACACCATGACCACATATTACTACTAAACAGTGGCTGAATAATACAGCCAACCATAGCTACATAGTGACTAAATAATTCTACCATACTGTTACTGAATAATACCTTCACACCATGACCACAATTTATCACCACATAGTGACTGAATAGTACCAGCATACTATTACTGAATAATACCTCCACACCATGACCATATATTACCACCACATAGTGTTTGAACAACACCACCATACTGTTACTGAGTAATACAGCCAGACCATGACCACATATTACCACCACCAGGGAGTGACTGAATAATACCACCATACGGTTACTGAATAATAGCTCTACACCATGACCACATATTTCTACTACATAGTGACTGAATAATACCATCATACTGTTACTAAATAATACAGCCCCAACATAACCACATTGGGACTGAATAATGCCACCCTACTGTTACTAAATAACAGCCAGACCATATCCACATAAGGAGTAAATAATAACCGCATACTGTTGCTTAATAATACCTCCATAACACAACCACATATTACCACCACATAGTGACTGACTAATACCAACATACTGTTACTGAATAATACCTCCACACCATGACCACACATTATCACCACATAATGACTGAACAATACCACTATATTGTCACTTAACAATACCTCAGCACCATGACCACACATTACCACCACATAGTGACTGAATAATACCACCATACTTTTACTGAATAAAATCCACAATATAAAGACCAAGATTGCCACCACCACATAGTAACCATATAGCGGTAGATACCAGTTCTACACAGGCGCTCTTCAGACCATATTAGCGATTACAGTACAGTTATATCCAGTGACTTACAGGTGACGTCTTCTCAGATTGGAGTAATTAACTTTCCCTTTTTTTCTTTATCTGGGTCAGACCGCCATGATGACTTCTTTGGCACCTTGATTTTCCAGCAACCTCCCCACCTATCCTCAAACATGAATAGCGCCCCCCAAACAGTAACCATGCCACCACACAGTAGTAGTGTTCTTTTGAGCCGCTGTAAATTAGGTAGGTGCCCCCATATAGTAGTTAGGCCTCAGATAGTAGATCAGTGTCCCATTTAGTAATTAGGCTTTCCTATAAAAGTAAGGTGCCCCCATACAGTAGATAGATGCACCATGGTACTTAGGCTCCCATATAGCAGATATGACCCCCATATAGAAGATAGGTACACCAATATATTAGGTATGTGCCCACATATAATAAAGTGTCCTCATATAATAAATAGGTGACCCCCATATAGTAGTTAGGCCCCTCTCCACCACTAATAGCACGCCTTTCTCGCCAATTAAATAAACTCACTTAACCCTGTTTCCGTGACAAGCTGCATTTTCGGTCTGCTGCAGTGATGCACCGGGACAGCAGACTGTCATCCTCAGCATCATTCTAGTAGGTGACCGGCCTAAAACAGTGGCTTACTAAAGTTAGTGGCGGGGCAGGGAGCCATTGGCTTTCTTCTCCTCCAGAATAAAATAAGTGGCACTCACATCGGGGCCCAGGGCTTGTGCCATCGTTATGCGAACGTTAAGCCTCTGTATAATAATTTTTTTCAGTCCTCCATTTAATGTCTGTGTTCTTTTGCCCAAAACTTCACAACCGCAATAAACTCTTGTGTTGCTGTAATAGGTATTTGCAACATTATGCAACATGTTAACTAAACATAATACCATATTTGTAAAATATAGGTATCCTGTATTCTTGATTCTCCAGTTCACATGACATAGATTTGCCTTAGGCTCACATTGGCTCACAGATCCACATATGGATTAGTCCCATTGTAATTCAAGGGAGCTAATATGTGGCTTTTCACTGCAAAATTGAGATTGCATTCTACGTGGATATATTCACATGTAGCAGACTCCTATGACAGAATTTGCGCGCTGAATCTGTACCTATTTCCTGACTGAATCCTGAACGTGTGAACATGACCTAGGGGCTCATGCTCACAAACATTAAGTTAACTTGGAGGTTGCACAGAACTATAATACGGTACCCATAGTCTTCTATGGTGCCCCACGGTACCTTTGTATGCCTCCAATTACATACAGAGATTTTTTCTGCCTGATTCCATATGAATACATTGGCAGTTTTAGCGTAAGTGGCTGCATTATAGAATAATGGTGGGTGATGTAAGACGGTGGCGGCAGACGCTAATAGGGGCACTAATGTTGGCAATCTGGGGGAGCAATTGAGGACACGAAGGGGCACAGTTACTAATTGGGGAGCTATTACCAATTGTGACACTCTGGAGGAACATTATTGCAATTGAGGGCACTATGGGGGACACTGCTACTAATAAGGCATTGTGCACGAGTATTCACCAATAGGGCACTGGGGGGGCACAATTACTAATGGGGGCAGTCTCTGGGAGCATTATTACAATTGGGGCACTATTACTAATGTGGCTCTGAAAGAGCATTATAAATTTTGTGTGCACTATGGGGCAGTGCTATTACTAGTGGTTCAATATGCTTTGCCCAATTGTTTTTAAGAGCACTGCTTGAGCACTATTTCTGTCAGGGGCTTGGCACTATAACTTTAGGAGGACACTGTCTGTGGCACAATTTCTTTTAGAGCCACTCTTTGCTGGGCACAATTCAGATTTATTTTTATTTTTTTAAATTCTGTTTTGATTTATTTATCATAGGTGTGTGACAGTGACCTAAACATATCACGACTCCATGATACACATTTGTTACATGTGAGCACAAAAGAAGATCATTTGGAGAAAAAGAATTCGATGAAAGAGAAAGAACCAGAAATGGGAAGGGAAGAGGGAGGAGGAGGAAGGGTATAGGGGGGCTTATCCTCAGCATCTACCCCAGAAGTGGAAAACAAGTAAATTTAGTTACATACTATTATGACAGCAGAGTGATATACTCCAAAGAATTCTCAAAACGTACCCAGGTTGACCAGACGCGCATAAACTTACCATGCGTTTCCCGCAGGGAAGCCGTAAGCTCCTCCATACGATTCACTTCTTGCATCTTCTGAAACCAAAGGGCCACAATTATTTTTGATGGCACTTTATGTGCCACTTATTAGTGTAGGGGGCATTATCTGTGTGGTACTAGTATTTTTAGGGGGATTATCTGTATGGCACTAATATTTCTGCAGTACGGTTTTGGGGGCAGTCGGCACACATAGTATTAGGGGTAGCAGCAGGCCGATACTGTTAGGGTACCAGGAGGGATAGTTTGTGTTGAGAAGTTGGGGACGATGATGGAAAAATGAGGAACCTTCGATGTCAGCACAGCAAACGCTGCAGGGAGAGGTGGCTGGAGGAATTGTATAGAGTGGTCTTGGCCGAATGAAGAATGTCTACAATCAGAGAAGATGTCACCTGTGAGTCACTGGATGTCATTGTTGTATATTCTGCCTGTGACTTTGTCTGATCTGTGCATGATTCTCCTGTATGTACTGTAGCGTTAAATCTTATTTAAAAGTCATATCCATCCAGGGACAATGTCTTAAGTTCCTAGCAACGCCCCTTTTAACCTCGATACAACTGGGTACCAAGTAGATCTCAATATCCTCCCTAAGTTCCAACAGTAGATCTCCACTTTACTAAAGTTTCCTTCCCCTGCCATAGTAGCATTGCTTCTAGATGGAATAATTCCATAATATGGTGCCACGGGGGCAGAGGCATAGTTAGCGGGGGTGGCAGTCCCTGGCCCACTTGCATGGTGGGGCCTACCCAAATGACATGGCTATAGGGGTCGGATCAGTCTCGGTTACGACTGGGCCCATAAGCCAGGTGGGCCCACAGGCCCCCTCACCACACTAAGGGAGACTGTACTTACTACTTTAATAAGCTTCTTCCGTACATAGAGCGGTGCGCGGCAGTGTGCTTATTTTGAATTCTCCACCCCTGTCTCCTCCTCTCTGGTGTTTTGAGGCGACGGAGTAAAGGAAACAGGGGAGGAGAGTTAAAGATACACATGCTGCTGCATACCGTTTTGTGTATGGAATGAGCATTTTGAAGAAGTACAATCTGCTTACTGTACAAAGGGAAATAATTACTTTGGGGGCACTATTAACTTGTGGAGGCAAAAAGGGGGTACTATGAGCTTGGGGGGGCACAAAGGAGGTGCTATTAGCTGGTGATAGTACACAGGTAACACTATTACCATGGGGGCACAAAGGGGGCTTATTACATTTGGGGCACAAAGGGAGATTATTACTATGAGTAATGGGGAATAAAAAAGTTCAATATCTTTGTGGGGGCACAAAGGGGTGTTATTACTTTGTAGAGACACAAAACTAGGGCACTATTACTGTGGTTCGCGGCCGTGAAGGGAAGTTGCGTGAAGTGAGCTTCAAGTTGAATTATTGCGCCAGGAACCATGAGCCTTTAGCTAGGCTACTGCATAGAGGCCATCATACAGCAACACATGGAGTGTCTATAGCTTCGGATTTGGGAAACTTAGGGAATTTTTGTGCATACCTAAATTTCCTGCACATGGACCAAGTGTGAAAAAGAAAATAAGTTTTCTTTTTAAATTCGTGTAAATCTAGATATGAATAAACTTTACATTGCTGATATAGTGTCTAACAGCTGTTTAGGAATTTGAATACCTCTTAAAGGGAACTGGTCAGGTTGTTTTACCACACTATACTGCCACCATGCCTTATTATAGTAACCACCCCCTCTAGACTTGATTGACATCCTTCCAGTCGCAAGCTGGTGGTGATCTACAGCAGCCGAGGGGACATCAATCAAGCCTGGAGGGGCAGGTTTGGAGACTGGGTTGTCTGACTCTTCCTGATATTGTCAACACCCAGATGACTGTTAACCGGTAATTTACATACAGTGTGCCGTTTTGAAAATGTATTTTGCTGCATCTTAAATAACATACTGGGGCAAGTTTGGAAGCATTGTCAGGTACTGTAATAAGTAATAGTGGCAGTTTAGGGTGGTGAAACAACTTGACAGCTTCCCTTTAAGTAAGAAGAATATGTTTTTGAAAACGGTCATGAGATATGGATTGTTGCAAAAACATAAGCTGAAAAGCTTTTAAGGGATTCATTGGCTTAATATATGGCTTAAAATATTGGAACAGCTGGAAGAGCACTGGTCAATATGTAGAATGAGAAGGCAGTTGGCTGGAGTTTACACTCTGACAATGCTGCCGTCTGTCGTCTTTTGGAATGTTGTCTTATGTGGGAGAAGAAAGCATTCTGGCTCATGGAAAGTAGAGCGTTAAACTGGATGTTGCCAGGAATGGCGGCTGAATCATCTCATATCTGCAATATTACATCACAAATAGATAGAATGCCACAATAGCTTTGCATGATCTATTTTCCTTCTGGAAAAAAAATACACTTTTGTCTGTTTTATATCTGCATAATTTGTCATAATTTGACTGTTCAAAAATTAGTAATATGTAGAAAATGAAATTCTTCTGCATTTGGAAATTCGGTGACCTCCGTGTCACGCCACTATAGTTCTATAGTCTATCATCTTTTCCGGCCTCCACATTGGCAAATTACTGTAAAATTAATCCGTAATCGGCAGGTGCAAATGGGCCTTAGAACAGTTTTACATGCAGCGTTTGGCTGTGTTTTTTTTTTCTTTTTTTAGGAGGGGGGGAACTGGAACAAGGCTAAAATGCTGCACCTAGATGTTAGTTTAAAGTCTGTAGTGAAATACTGTATGTGAATACACAGCATTTAGGTTTGTGGGTTTTTTGTAGTTTTTTTGGTGTTTGGGGATTTTTATGAAAACACAGCATGCTTTGGGTATGGATTTATTTCTTTCAATTTTCTACATAGTCTTCTCTATAGGACTTCAAATAAGCCAGGAAATATATCCTTGAAAAAAATAATAATATGTAAATGCTGGCGTTTACCTGCATTGCCAAAAAAGTGTGTGTGAAGGAGGCCTTACTAAGATTTACTGTTATCACCAAGTGATTTCTAATGTAGAACGGCCAAGGTAGATATTGAATGGTAAGACTGCAGGGCTTCAGCCATCATGATTACAGGTAGAATTCAAATAAAAAAACTATGATTTTCTCTGGAGTTCCCCTGTAATAGTTCTTTCAAGGCAAAATGTGCGGCAACACAGGCACAGACATACTTTACCTTCTGTTGTATATTGTCACTTCTATTTCTGGAATGTTTTTATAGGTTTTTAATTTTTACCTTTAATTTGTGGTACTCTGTTTTTAACGGTGGATTCTTGTGTACTTAACGATGTGAAAGCTTCTTTTGACATATAATAACAAACAAAATTTGCAAAGTTCATGTACTGTATTTTGAATATGGTATAATGCTGACAGTGTGTAGACTCCGTGTTTATACTTTTTGTGAAAAGAAAAAATGTCTGGAGAAACATTCTGTTTTTTATTTTAATGCGCTTATTTTAAGGGTTAATTTTTGCTTCCGATGTCTACAAATAATGGTCCCTCTTTTGTCACAAAAGGATTAGTGCGATCTTACATGACACATGCTTCTTGATGCTGTCATTTGAGACTGCTAAGTAATTACATTTCCAGGAGATGCTGTCCATTCTTGAAAAAGGCAACCCTGAATGGGCGACAGATTTCATGGTTAATGATGACAATTGGATCGGCTTTCTATTGAAGTTTAAAATATAGGCACAAATTAAAATGTCATATAGCAAAAGAGGTAAAGCTGAAGGGGCGGAATCACTTATAACACAAATATTTGAGATTTTAGGGTATGTTCCCACAGGCAGGATATGCTGCAGATTTTCTGCAACAGAAGATCTGTAATGGAATCTCAAAAGAAACGCAGGTTAATCAGTCACAGAAATCCGCAGCAAATGGTTTTTGGTGCGCATATTGCTGAAATCTCAACAATTTTGCTGGGACTGTAAATGCTGCGGAATGTCCACAAAGAATTCCGTTGCAGAAATTCCACAGCATATCCTGTCTGTGGGAACATACCCTAATAGGAGTTTAGTGTTGTGCAGCAATAGCAATGTATTTACCAAATTTTCATGTAAAGTGCATGACAATAACATATAGATTTCCGTTATCCTGGATTCTCACTGAACTAGCATGGTGTAGCGTAACCAGTGACAGTGCAGGGCTTTTTCCCACACCTCTATAGATATATCTGTCACTCTAATGTCATGGGTGCAGCTCACGATTCTAAATACTCCAAAGCGTTAAGAGATCGCAGGTTTAAAGGGGTTGTCCACACCCTCAAAATTAAAGGCCTATTCTCAGGATAGGCAATCAATAGCTGATTGGAAGGGGTCCGACTCCTGGTTATAAAGTTTGTCCAGTCCCTAAAAATTGATGGCCTATCCTCAGGATAGGCCATCAATAGATGATGGGTCCGGGTCCGACTCCCGAGACCCCCGCCGATCAGTTGTTTTGAAGGGGGTGCAGCGCTCCTACGAGCGTGGCTTCCCCTTCATTTCTACTTGCTCACTGTGAATCATCGACATGGATGTAGTGGCGATTCACAGGTATTGCAGTCTTCTTCTCCCATTGAGAGTGAATGGGAGAAGAAGACTGCAATACCTGGGAATCGCCGCTACCTCTGTGTCGACGATTCACAGTGAGCAAGTAGAAATGAAGGGGAAGCAGCACTCGTAGGAGCGCTGCACCCCCTTCAAAACAGCTGATCGGCGGGGGTCTCGGGAGTCAGACCCCAACCCATCATCTAGTAATGGCCTATCCTGAGGATAGGCCATCAATTTTTAGGGAATGGACAAACCCTATAAGTCTCCTAGTGGGAGTAATAAAACAAAATAACAAACATGCTTGAATGAAAATTATTTTACTGTGCAAAAGTAGTAATACATTAAAAATAAAGCTATACATGTTTTGTATTGCTAAAACTCTCACTGAATTGCTGTATTTCGCATTCCCCCCACAAAATACATTTTTATATTGACTACACTATTGATTCCCTCGAAAAAACGGAAACCTGCCGGAACGGTGACATTAGCAATGTTTCCGTCACCATTGATATCAATGGTGATGCAAACGGAAGCTCTGGTTTCCGTTTGACTTTCCATTGCGGGGTTCCACGACGGATACCTCCGACGGAACCCCTGGATGGAAAGCCAACGCTGATGTGAACCGGCCCTTAACTAGACAACTCCTTTAACCTTTTATTAGGGGATTATTAGTGAATTGAGTTCCATGTTAAGAACTCATCTATTAGCCAGAGCAGAGAATGGCTACAAAGAGCATCTCTTGCACAGGCAACCCCATTGATTTCAATGAGAACTGTGCAATGCTTTTTTTCCCCCTGTGGTCGCACTACAGGGAAATTGAACACTTCTTGCAGGATTTCACCACAGATTACTGTTTATTTTAGCAGTGGGACACACTGTGATCTGCTTATCGTTGGGGGGAGACTTTCTAAAAAAAAAAAAAGGGATTGTTCCAATCGGACAACGCTATGAACTACAGTTATATTACACTACTAACAGTAGTAAAGTAGTTCTGATAAGAAAAAGCTGACTCTCAGTTCATACAAGCTCATTAATAGCATTGTACTTATAATTAGGCTTCTAGTGTCTTTAACCCTTTGTCGGTATGCTTGGAATACTAGACAACTGCTCAGATACATAGTTTTGGGACTTAATTCCGTTTTATAACTGTGAATATCACTTAGAAATGAACCCTTTTCAAAAGGATACTGCATGTGTTCTGTAATGAGATACTTTACTCCATATTACTCTTATTGGGGAATGTTTCAAGACTGTGGGATGCAGAATTTAGGCTAATTACTGCAGATGACAGAGTGGTATGGATGGAATGCCTTCAGTGTGCCTATTGTTACCATTGTGCAAATCCTCCAACTGTTTCCAAAGTTTACATCTTGTGCTGTTCTTGCTATCAACCGTTTTATGTGTACACTAGATCCAGGGGCATGCTGATATATTTATGTACTGTGGCCTTTTTTAGTATGACAATATACGCATCACATTATCTTTTTTTATATAGCTATATGAAAAAACTTTGGCTTTTTGGGTTTAATTGTGGATTTCATGGTTATATTTTCTACTGCAATGCGAAGACAAAGACAAACCATGAATTCAGGAAAGTTTTAAGAAGTATATATTTTTTTGAAGCACATAGTGCTATGTATACTAACAATGAAAGTGCAATAAATGATCCCCAGTTAAAAGGGTTGTCCAGGATTAGAAAAAGGGGTCTGAGACCTTTTTTTCTAACCCTAGACAATCCCTATAATTCTCTCTTTGTTAAAATTCTTTAATTGAAGGATAATTCCTTTTTTATTTTTACATTGCATCATCTGTACAGTGAGTTCGTACTGATCCTGCAGTGAAAGGCTGCGTTCCCACATATCAGTTGCAGCAGCATAATTTTTTTTTGTCAAGTTATTACAACTGATGATAAAATTTATCAGTTGCCATCAGGCTTTTTCACAATTTTATACTTCAAAACCATCAGTTGTCATTGGCTATGTTCACATCTGCGTTGTGCTGTTCCGCTATTCTGCTTCGTTGTTCTCCGTCAGAGGAACAGATCAAGGAAGTATTGGAACCAAAGGTTCCATTTGCTCAACGGACACCGCCGGTTGCAGATGGAATCTATTGACTTTAATGGGTTCCGTCGGCTTTCCGTCGGGGTGCCCATGATTTTACAGGACACAATAGTGCAGCATGCTGCGCTATTGTTTCCAGTTATCTCTGGTAAACCGTGCCGAATCTGCGACAGAGGCCCTTAATGGAGCCTCCGACACAGATGTGAACGAAGCCTTAGTTGGTGCGTCCGTTCCAGGCCGTGTTTCCATTTTTGACGACCGACTGTGACCTGTTCAAAACTGATGAATTTAATTTGTAATGCCACAGTGCCCTCTGTATATAGTGCCACGCACCCTCTGTAGACAATGCCACAGTGCCCTCTGTAGATAGTGCCAAACACCCCCTGTAGATAATGCCACAGTGCCCTCTGTAAATAGTGCCACACACCACCCCTGTAGATAATGCCGCAGTGCCGTCTGACGATAATGCCGCAGTGCGCTCTGAAGATAATGCAGCAGTCCTCTGTGAAGATAATGCCACATTAACCTCTGTAGATAATGCCATCGTGCCCTCTGTAGATAGTGACACACAGCCCCCTGTAGTTACAGATGTAGCCGTCTTTATCTTGACTTTTAACGCATTAAATACACAATGGCAAGAACTTTTATCTGTCCTTTTTTAATGACTTTTCAATGGCTTTTGTTGTGTGATATCATGCTGCAGCAAGTTATGAGTCTAGATAAAGATGCTACATCCGTAGTGCCGCACAGCCCCCTGTAGATAGTGCCGCAAAGCCCCCTGTAGATAGCGCCGCACAGCCCCCTGTAGATAGCGCCACACAACCACTCGGCAAACGTCGTAAAAAAAGTAAAATGAAAAACAATGCCAGAATTGCTGTTTTCTGTTCACCATGCCTTCAAAAAAATGTGATATGCGATCAAAAAGTTGCATGTACTCCAAAATGGTGCCAAGAAACACTACAAGTCGTCCCGCAAAAAAAGTCCTCATACAGCTGCATCGGCGGAAAAATAAAAAAGTTATGGCTCTTCAAATATGGAGATTCCAAAACATATTTTGAAAAACAAGTGTTTTTCCAATGTAAAAGTAGTAAAACATAAGAAAACAATATAAATTAGGTATCGTCACATTCGTAATGACCCACTGAATGAAGTGATTATGTTATTTATACCACACGGTAAACGGTGTAAATTAAGGACAGGAAAAAAAGAGTTGCGAAATTGCTGTTTTTTTTTTCAATTACCCCCTCAAAGTTTGTAAAAGTTAATCAATAAATTATATGTACCCCAAAATGGTGCTATTAAAAAATACAACTTGTCCTGCAAAAGTCCTTGTACAGCTATGTCGACGCAAAAATAAAAAAGTTATAGCTCTTTGAATGCAACGATAGAAAAATGTAAAAAACAGCTTGGTCATGAAGGCCTAAAATAGGCTGGTCATTAACAAGGCAGATAAAAAATGGGGCAGGACCGTGGCCTGCAGCAAGTAAAATATACAAAAAAAAAAACCCTGCATAGTACAGAGTCACATATAGATCTCCTAGTTGAGCACGGTACTCATCGGACTTCTGAAATTCCATCCAATAGTACCATGTTTTGAAAAGCGATCTTGACTATCAAGAGAAGATGGAAGATCATTTTCCACGGTCATGAGATCATTAACTTTAGCGAGCCAGAGGAAATCCGAGCAGATCTCTGTTGTTTTCGCACATCTTAGCAGCTCCAGTTAAATATCTAAGAATCGAGCGTTTATTATTTGATAGTGGGATCTCGCAGTGATGGAGAAGGAATAAAGCAGGGCCCATGTCCATGGTCAGATCAGTCACTCCACGAATAACCCAAATCACTGTCTCCCATAATGGGGTCAATACCCCGCAAGACTAAAAAAAATATGTAAAGATGTTCCCTCTGCCAACTTACATCGCCAACATGTTGGATGACATGTAAACGAGTAGGGACACTGTACCATCTGGAGAGCAATATGTAGTCATCTTCTTGAGATCTAGAACTGCTAGAGGCCTTATGAGAGAGCGTAGGTTCTGGCCCTCTGTTCTGGGGAGAGGGTGATATTCAAATCTGTTTCCCATTGTAGCATAAACATTGGAATTGACTGGTCAGGGGGTGTTAGTAGAAGCTTATTGTAACGTCTATGGCCAAGGACCGTCGTCCTGACTTACTCTCTGATGGCCGCGGCCATGGACGTGTGAGTTCTCGGCGGCATCTCCCTCCTGAGGGACTCCGGCACTCACATACTTTTCTGGACACTGTCTCCCGCAGGGCGCGCTTGCCCGTGCATGCACAGCCTTAAAGGGCCAGTGCGCGCAGTTGCAGAAAATCTGCAATTAGCCCAGAATGCTGCTGGTCTATAAAAGGGGCTCTTCCTTCTTGAACATTGCCTGAGCATTGTTGTGTTACCTAAATTTTGTCATTGCAAATGGTCTCCTAGTGTTTTCCAGTTCCCAGTGTTACCCGTTCCTGCTGGCTGTACCATGTATCCCGTGCTACCGTGCCTCTGTGCCATCAAGAGTTGGAGTCGTGTTGCTATCCATCTATGCGATATGGCCTAGTGGGTCCACACCCCACGCCGTGACACTTATATATTGACAATGTGACTCGCAACATTCCATTCCCCAGGCACATCATTTCGTAAGGGGTCTGATCTCTGAGGTAAGATGATCAGGACCTTACAGGGAGGGTGGATAAGAAATTATTAAATTGAAGAGATCTCCAACACCCCAGGATCCGAGGCTCCAGACTCACCGAATACTCCTCTGTGGAGGGCCAATGTGAGCTATCCCTAAAATGAAGAACTCTAAACCTATCCGCATCTATCCTGTCCCAAAAAACCGGTTTATCAACACCAGGAGGAAAGGCTGGATTCCCTAGTATGGGAAATAAGGGGGACGGCAAAAGAAGTATATAAGATCGAATTACAGTATCACAGCAGACATCTAGCGTGGGACTGAAAGTAGTATGAAGGTGTAGGAACCAGGTCTGGGACCTATCCAACCAGGGGAGAGCTTTAAGAGGGATCAGGGTGAAGCTCTATTCAA
Source organism: Rhinoderma darwinii (assembly GCF_050947455.1). Classification (NCBI taxonomy): domain Eukaryota; kingdom Metazoa; phylum Chordata; class Amphibia; order Anura; family Rhinodermatidae; genus Rhinoderma; species Rhinoderma darwinii. The sequence goes on from NC_134689.1 coordinate 78,843,079, forward strand.
TATGTACCCATTGTTTAAGCCACGCATATCGACACCAGTCTAAAATCCGTGCAAGATCGGCAAGATCGGATGCTTGATAGTATGCTTTAAAGTCAGACAGGTCTCTCCCTCTCTGGTCCCTAGGTCTGCAAAGGAGCGTGCGTTGGAGACGGGCCTGTTTCCCACCCCAAATAAAGACATTTTGGAGTGATACAAGGGTTTTGAAAAATACCGGAGGAATTTTGATTGGGAGCGTCTGGAAAAAAATATAAGACCCAGGGCGAATGTCCATTTTTTATAATAGAGCAGCGGCCAAACCATGTAAAAGTTCCCTTTGCCCATTTATCACAATCCACCTTGATTGTTTGAAGAAGAGGAGGTAAGTTTAGCTGCTAAATTAATAGAGGATTGGAGGGTATATGAACTCCAAGGTATTTTATCGAATGTCTTACCCATTGAAAGCTGAACCCAGGAACATATCATGGAGATGGGCAAAGTAACATTCAAGGCCACTGATTTTAAATAATTTATCTAAAAATTGGAAAAGGTGGCATATGTACGAAATTCTAGCATTAAGTTAGGAAGTGAGATGATGGGTTTGAAAATAAAAAAACAATGAGTCGTCACATAAGCTTTGTAGGTGTGACCCCAGATCAGAATCCCAGCTATATCTGGATATGCACGTATCCTATGAAGGAATGGTTCCAAAGTGAGTATGAAAATCAGAAGGGTCAAAGGACAGCCCTGACCAGTGCCATTTAAAATGTTAAAGTACGCCGAAAGGACACCATTCACCCAAACTCTGGCCAAAAGAGAGGAGTAAAGGGAAAGGATTCAAGTCATCATATTATCCCTCAGACCGATACTCCTCGAGAAAAACCCAGTTGATACTATCAAAAGCCTGCTCAGCATCGGTCGTGGGGAGCATAATTGGGAGGTCATCTAACTTCGCTCTACATATCCGATCAAGGACTTTGGTCGTATTATCCTATGCCTCTTTACCCATCATGAAGCATGCTTGGTCTGGGTGAATAATGTCCGAGAGAAAAGGGGCAAGTCTAGAGGCCAACAGCTTAGCAAAAAGTTTGTATTTACATTCAGCAAAGATATAACTATAACTAGGGCAAAGTGTAGGGTCTTTCCCAGTTTTATGGATAACAGAAATATGGGCCCTGGTGGCATACCACGGAAGAGACGAACCCAGCAGAAGTGAGTCAAGGGCTGAGGACATCCCTAAATGCTTTATAGTAAGCAAAGGTAAAACCATCAGGGGCTTTCACCGTCTGAGTTTATTTAAAAGCCAAAATAAGTTCCTCCATTGAGAGAGGGGACTCGAGGGCCTCAAGATCAGAGTCTGCTCAAACAAGCATACCAGAGTCGTGCATATATGTCTGAACCTTAGATCGGAAGTCAGGGCTTTGAGTATCCGGATTCATGGCATCGGAAGTATAAAGTGTAGCTTAATAAATCTTAAAGGCAGCCGTTATATCTTTCGAGAGATGGCACTGTCGTCGGTCCGCAGAACGTATGGATGGAACAAAAGTAGAAGATCTCCGCATTCTAAGGGCTCTTGCTAAAGACTTTCAGCATTTGTTCCCAAATTCATAGAAGAGTCTACGACATTTAGCTAATGTCACCTTGTCCTTGCTAAGTAAAAGTCTACGGAGGGATTTCCTAGCCTGTATCAGAGCAGTCCATGCGGCAGCCGAGGGCGTGCCCTTGTATAGGGTCTCCAAAACAGAGATTTGAGAGAGAAGCGAGGATTCAGCTGGAGATGTTCCTACATAATTCGTGCACCGTGTTTCACAAAAACACCTTGGATGATACACTTATGTGCTTCCCATATCAGGCAGGGGCTATTATCCATTGTGGTATTGTTGGTAAAATACTACTCGAGCATCTGTGTCAGGTCCTAATGAACCAGAGGATCAGTCAACAATTAAGGGTTGAGCTTCGAATCCCATTGGTGAGGTAGGGCAGTTAGGAAATTTCTGTTGTGATCAGGGCATGGTCAGAGAAGGTAATATCATCTATCGAAGCTGAACGCAGTAATGGAAGATCTCTGTGCCGAGGAAGAAATAGCCCAGCCTAGAATGCATGTCATGAACCAGGAAATAAAAGAAGTCAAGGTCTGAAGGGTATACTAAGTGTCAAGAGTCAATCAATTGGTAGTCACGAAAGGTACGTCAAATTTCAGAGTCTGACAAATCTGTTGAAACATCAAGAGCATAACTTAAAGGGGTTGTCCGAGATAAAATTACTTTGTGTTAATGCTTGCAATTTATAAATGTAAATACATTTGTAATAAACGTACGCTTTCCAAAGTGGCCCCGTTTTCAGATCCTGCCGTGGGGAATTTGACGGGTGACGTCACTCTCTGCACCGGCTCTGGCCTCTTTGTTGATCTTGAATTCTTTGCCAGGTATACGACACGTCACTTGTGATGTGGTGTATATCTGCTTGTTCTGCTTCACAGCCCGTAACGTGCATGAGCTCTCACTGCTGTTCTCGCGGTCCCTGCTGTTCTCGAGATAACAGCAGGGGCCGCACATGTGCATTACAACAGAACAAGCCGATATACACCACATCACAAGTGACGTGTCGTATACCCGGAAAAGAATTCCAGATCAACAAAGCGGCCAGAGCAGAGAGTGACGTCACCCGTCAAGTTCCCCACGGCAGGATCTGGAAACAGGGCCACTTTGGAAAACGTAAGTGTATTACAAATGTATTTACATTTATAAATTGCAAGCATTAACACAAAGTCATTTTATCTCGGACAACCCCTTTAAGTCACCTCCCAAAACTAAGACCACCTCTGCAAATTCGTCAAGGATATCTAAGAAATTATCTAGAGCCCTTCCCTGGTTAGAGTTAGGAAGTAAAAAGTATAGGTGCAGGACTTTACAAGCAACATCCGACCATCTCCATCACTGCGAGACTCCAAGAACTTTTTTGCCAAGTCTGTTTTCTGCAGCGGAGATTCCGCCCCAATATCTTCGGTTTTTCAGCCTGAATTCGCTGTGGGTTCTAAGTCGTATATGCTGCATACTTTTAGGCCCCTTGCACACAACAGTATCTATCCCAAAGTACTGTCTGTAAATACGGATCAGTAGGCATCCGTATTTCATCCGTCTATACGGATCCGTACAAAAAGAGGGAGGTTGCAAATGATGTCATCAACATGTTGCCTAGCAATGCTTCCGTAAATACGGACAGTTTACGGATGCAGATCAGTAGCTGTCCATGTTTACGTACGCTCCCATAGACTTCTTTAGGAGAGTCCTTGCCATAATTACTAACAAGAATAGGAAAGGTTCTATAATTTTTCAGCACGGACACCCATCAGTAAAAATACGGAAAGGTGTTCGTGGCAATAGAAATTAATGGGTCCGTAATTACTGATGAAAAATTCCGTCATGTGCATGGGGCCTTACACAGCATATCCGAACTGTGTGCATATACTATAAACTTCATGACCACCAGGGGCCACTGTGGATATAGTGTTTTTGGACTTTGCAAAGGCATTTGACACTGTCCCTCATAGACGTCTAATGGGTAAATTAAAGGAACAGTGTCATCACAAATTATTTTTTTGTATGTTAAAGATGTTAGTGCTTTATTAAAAACGTTTATATTCATTTGTGTGTTTGTGTTTTACTTTTTCTTATTTTTACACTTTTTCTTCCCTATGGGGGCTGCCATTTTTTGTTCCATTTCTGTCTGTGTCGATTAACGACACATACAGACATGGAATACGGCAGCCACAGTCCCATAGGGACTGCGAACGGCTCCCGTCCCATTGACTTCCGTGTACGGCGTCTGTGTGGGAACTGCGCATGTCCCACACAGTCCAATTCGAAATTGGCGCCGTCCGGCGCCATTTTCCTGTGGACCGGAAGTCGCGGCCGGACAGTAATATTACTACTTCCGGTCGCGGCTTCCGGATTTGTGCACTTGGACCAGCGGCAGCAAACGGAGCGGACGGGCCGGAGGGAGCCGCGGCGGCAGGAGCAGGTAAGAGATTTCAATGTATGTTCGTGTTTGTGTGTGTTTACTACTGTATGTAAACCTACTACACTGTGTGTTAGCCCAAAAAATGGCGACACACAGTGTAGGAGGTTACACCGTTCAAACCCCTCGTTTATCCCGGCACTAGCCAGGATAAAGGAGGGGGGGGGATGCTGAGAGCTCACTAGAGCGAGGGCTTTTAACCCAATGTTGCAATGCTGCAATTTTGGGAATAGCTCCATCTAGTGACCAAAAATGGGTAGTATTATAAATTAGAATTAATTTATAATATTTCCTAACTCGTGAAAAAAATAAAAAAAATTTGAACAATGTTTAATCACCCACACACTAAATGTTTAATTTAAAAAAAAAAAACATGTTTTTCTGGCAACACATTCCCTTTAAGGACTATAGGTTTAGAAAGTATAGTTTGTAATTGGATTGAGAATTGGCTCAAGGACTGTATCCAGAGAGTTGTGGTCAATGATTCCTACTCTGAATGGTCCCCGGTTATAAGTGGTGTACCCCAGGGTTCCGTGCTGGGACCACTATTATTCAACTTATTTATTAATGATACAGAGGATGGGATTAATAGCACTATTTCTATTTTTGCAGATGACTCCAAACTATGTAGTAATGTTCAGTCTATGGAAGATGTTCATGAATTTAAAGCGGATTTAAACAAGTGTTTGGACGTCCACTTGGCAAATGAGGTTTAATGTAGATAAATGTAAGGTTATGCACCTGGGTACGAACAACCTGCATGCGTCATATGTCCTAGGGTGAGCTACACCGGGGGATTCACTTGTTGAGAAGGATCTGGGTGTACTTGTAAATCATAAACTAAATAACAGCATACAGTGTCAATCAGCTGCTTCAAAGGCCAGCAAGATATTGTCGTGTATTAAAAGAGGCATGCACTCACGGGACAGGGATGTAATATTACCACTTTACAAAGCATTAGTGAGGCCTTATCTAGAATATGCAGTTCAGTTCTGGGCTCCAGTTCATAGAAAGGAGGCCCTGGAGTTGGAAAAAATACAAAGAAGAGCAACGAATGTAATAAGGGGCATGGAGAATCTAAGTTATGAGGAAAGATTAAAAGAATTAAACCTATTTAGCCTTGAAAAAAGACGACTAAGGGGGGACATGATTAACTTATATAAATATATTAATGGCACATACAAAAAAATATGGTGAAATCCTGTTCCATGTAAACCCCTCAAAAAAACAAGGGGGCACTCCCTCCGTCTGGAAAAAGAAAGGTTCAACCTGCAGAGGCGATAAGCATTCTTTACTGTGAGAACTGTGAATCTATGGAATAGTCTACCGCAGGAGCTGGTCACAGCAGGGACAGTAGATGGCTTTAAAAAAGGCTTAGATCATTTCCTAGAACAAAAAAATATAAGCTCCTATGTGTAGAAATTTTTTACTTCCCTTTTCCCATCCCTTGGTTGAACTTGATGGACATGTGTCTTTTTCCAACCGTACGAACTATGTAACTTCAGTACTCTGGATGCTACTTTTTAGCATTATGAATTGTGGTGCGTAGAGAAACAAGTGTGATTCACTCTGAATGCTTGCAAAGATTAAAATATACCGTCTTCTGTAACTTTGCCTGTCTTATTTTAGTTTTAGAGGTTGGAATAATAATATCTTGAAGACCAGCAAAATAGGCACTGAGTTCAGCCTGCAGGCTTGTGGTCAGGAGAACAGTCATGTAACAGAATCCGATGGTGCACAAAGTAAAATTATACTTCTGAAAGCTTTTTGTTTCTCTTGTCTTTAGGCTCTCTTGCATGTAGGAAAATGTACTTATTTAGGCAGATTTATTTCTACTGTAGAATAATCTATAGTTTTACCAACGTTGAACAATACTAACTGAAAAAAAATGAAGTACCCTGTTGGATATCACTGGGAGATGAACCACTATTTACCTGGATACAGTAGCATCGCCGGGTGTAGTTCTAAATCGAGAATGACTGAACAGAAACATATATTTATGCTGTTGGCACATAACTTTGTAAACTTAGAGTGTAGCCGTTTCCGAAGACTTAGCAGTTCTGAATTGTTGCTCTGCTTGTATTAAAGCACTTCTTTTATGTTATGTTCAGTATTTTGGCTGCTGAAAGATTTCCAATGTAGCAGGGAATCCTCTTAACTACTATAAGCCTCCTTCGGAACATTGGCATTCCTATTTTTCTATATACTGTTTAACAGACTGAGCACTGTGACTGTCTAAGCTCTGCAATAGTTATGTTGTGTTGCAACCATTCATATATTACATAGTTGATAAGGTTGAAACACAGGTCTGTCAAGTCCAACAAATAATCCTACCGTGTGGATCCAGAGGAAGGCAAAACCCCCATGAAGATGCCAATTTCCTCGTTATGGGAAAAAATTCCTCCCCGACTCAATTGCAATCAGAACAAATCCCTGACTCAGTCACATCTCCAGAATCTAGTACTCATAACTTGTAATGTTCTAGGCATCAAGGCCCTTCTTGAACTTGCTCATTGAATCAACCATCACAACATCCTGTGGCAGAGAGTTCCATAGTCTCACTGCTCTTAAGACACTTTTACACAGGCCAATAATCAGGCAAGCGAGCGTTCATATGAACGTTCCCAGTCATTGAACTGTGTAAACAGTGCAACGTTCAGGCGATGAATGAGCAAATGTCATCAACACATTTCCATGATGGAAATGTTCTCCTTATACACAGGTGCCCAAAATTTTACACAATATTCCAATTGTGGTCTGACTAGTGATTTGTATAGATGCGAAACTATGTTCTTGTCATGAGCATCTATGCCTCTTTTAATGCATCCCATAATTTTATTTGCATTGGCAGCAGCGGCCTGGCTCTGATTGCCAAAGTTAAATGTACTGTCCACCAATATCTTTTCTAGTAGCAGTTTTACCCAGTCGTTTTAATTAATGCTTAATTGTAGAATTTGTTTCCTCTGCCCAAGGACATGACGTTACATTTATCTATATTAAACTTAATTTGCCCTCACCTCCAGCTTCCCCAAATTCTCTTGTAGCGTTATATTATCAGCCTCTGTGCTGATTATTTACAGAGCTTAGTATCATCTGCAAATACAAAAATTATACTCTGTAAGCCATCTATAAGTTCATTAACCCCTAGGCGTCCCTGACAGCTGACACTCCACTGTATGCCGATCAGCGGCTTATTTCCGCTGATTTCGGCAATTAGCCCCCTGATTGCGGTGATCGATTGCAATCACCGCATTCAGGGGTTTCCAGCTAATCGGCAGACCTCACGAGGTTTGCAGATGGCTAGCATGGCGATCGGAGGCCAAGTAATGGCCTCCGTGTCTGCCATGTACGGAAGCCTATAAGGATCAGCCTCCTGATAGACTTCTTGTCAGAGTGACAGGACGTCACAGCCGTTCGCGATGCACACTGTCGATGACAGTGTTGGCGAAAGTGTGCATCGGGAAACGGGAGGTAGGGGGCAATTGTGGGGGCTGCTGATGCTTATGATGGCACCCGGGGACCAGACAACGGCCTCCGGATCTGCCATGTATGCAAGCCTATGAGGATCAGCTTCTGGCTGTTCCTCGTAGACTAACTGTCAGAGTGACTGTGACGTCACACTGACAGTTGGAATACGTTACACTACCTAGGTAGTGTAATGTATTCTAGCAGCGATCAGAGCTGCAGGTAAAAAAAGAAAGTTTCAAAAGTAAAGAAAAAATATTTTAAAAAGTTAATAAAAATGTTTTATCTTATTATAGGGAAAAAATGAAACCGTTAAAAAAACAGTACACATATTTAGTATCACCGCGTTCGTAATGACCCAATCTATAAAACTAAAACCAATGCCAGAATCACTATTTTTTGATCACCACCCCTCCCAAAATATAGAATAAAAAGTGATCAAAAAGTCGCATGTACCCGAAAATAGTACCAATAAAAACTACAACCCGTCCCACAAAAAACAAGCCCTTACACCGCTTTTTTGACTAAAAAATAAAAAAGTTATGGCTCTCAGAATGTGGTGACACAGAAAATAAATTATTTTATAAAGAAGTGATTTTATTGTGCAAACGCTGCAAAACATACAAAAACTATATACATATGGTATCGCCGTAATCATATGGACCCGCAGAATAAAATTGTCATAGCGCATTGTGAACGCCGTAAGAAATAAAGCATTTAAACCGCCAAAATCACTGTTTTTGGCCACCAAAGCTCTAAATAAAATGTAATTAAAAAGTGATCAAAAAGTTGCATGTACCAAAAAATGGTACAAATAAAAACTACAGCTCGTCCTTCCAAAAATAAGCCCTCACACCGCTCAATTCATGAAAAAAAAAAAGGCGTTTGGAACGCGGGGAGTGAAAAACGAAAATGGAAAAGCAAAAAAGGATCAGTCCTGCAAAGGTTAATTAATTTCTATAAAAAATAAATTATTACCACATGTGGGGTATTGTCATACTCGGGAGATTGCGTTACAAATTTAGGGTGACTTTTTATCCTTTATCCCTTGTGAAAATGAATAAATTAACATTTTAGTGGACAAAAATGTTTATATTCATTTTCACGGCCTGATTCTACTAAATTCTGCAAAAGACCTGTGTGGTATAAATGCTTACTATACCCCTAGAAAAATTCCTTGAGGGGTGTAGTTTCCCAAATGGGGTCACTTTTGGGGTGTTTCCACTATTTTGTTCCCTCCAGGGCGTTGCAATCGCGACATGGCACTAAAAACCAATCCAGCGAAATCCAAATGGCGCTCCCTCCCTTCTGAGCCCTGCTGTGGGTCCAAACAGCAGTTTATTACCACATATGGGGTATTTCCGTAATCGGGAGAAGATGCTTTACAAATGTTGGGGTGCATTTTCTTCTTTATTCCTTGTAAATATTAAAAATGTCTTATTTCAGAAAAAAAGTAGATTTTCATTTTCACAAACTAACTCCAATAAATATAGCAAAATACCTGTGGGGTCAAAGTGCTAACTATACCCCTAGATAAATTCCTTGAGGGGTCTAGTTTCCAAAATGGGGACACTTTTGGGGAGTCTCCACTGTTTTGGCACCACAAGACCTCTTCAAACTCGACATGGTGCCTAAAATATAATCTAAAAATAAGCAGGCCCCAAAATCCACTAGGTGTACTTTGCTTCTGAGGGTGGTGTTTCCGTCCATTAGGGCACTAGGGCCACATTTGGGATATTCCTAAAAACTGCAGGACCTGGGCAATAAATATTGAGTTGTATTTCTCTGGTAAAACCTTCTGTATTACACAGTTTTTTTTATTACAAATGAATTTTGGCAAAAAAAAGAGAAATTTGTAAATTTCCCCTCTACTTTGCTTTATTTCCTGTGAAACGCCTAAAGGGTTAAAATACGTTCTGAATGCTGTTTTGAATACTTTGAGGGGTGCAGTTTTTAAAATGGGGTGATTTATTGGGGGATTCTAATATATAAGGCCCTAAAAACCACTTCAGAACTAAACTGGCCCCTGTAAAAATAGCCTTTTGAAATTTTCTTGAAAATGTGAGAAATTGCTGCTAAAGTTCGAAGCCTTGTAACGTCCTAGAAAAATAAAAGGATGTTCAAAAACGATGCAAATATAAAGAACACATATGGGAAATGGTAACTAGTGACTATTTTGTGTGGTATTACTATCTGTTTTACAAGCAGATACATTTAAATTTTAAAAAAATGCAAATTTTTGCAAATTTTCTCTACATTTTGGTGTTTTTCACGAATAAATATTGAATTTATGGACCAAATTTTACCACTATCATAAAGTACAATATGTCACGAGAAAACAATCTCAGAATTGCTTGGATATGTAAAAGCATTCCGGAGTTATTACCACATAAAGTGACACATGTCAGATTTGAAAAAACAGGCTGCGTCCTAAAGGGGTTAATAAACATATTGAAAAGAAGAGGGCCCCATACTGACCCTTATGGAACCCCACTGGTAACTGTGACCCACTCTGAGGATGTACCATTAATAACCACCCTCTGTTTTCTATCACTGAGCCAATTACATATTTCTTCTCCCAGTCCAAGCATTTTCATTTTATATACCAAACTTTTATGCGGCACAGTATTAAACGCCTTTGAAAAGTCTAGATACACTACATCCACAGCCTTTCCCAGGTCCGGTCTAGAACTTACCTCCTCATAGAACCTAATCAAATTAGTTTGACAGGACCGATCCCTCATAAACCCATGCTGATGCTGCGTTAACAGAGATACTCCAGGATAGCATCTCTTAGAAAACCCTCAAATATTTTACGAACAGTGGAGGTTAAGCTTACGGGCCTATGACCCCTTTTTGAATATTGTAACCACATTTGCTATGCGCCAGACCTGTTGAACCTACCCCATCATGATAAAATCCTTAAATATAAGAAATAACAGTCTTTCACAGTACTTAATTCCTACAGAACGAGGGGCGTATTCCACCCGAACCCCGTGACTTGTCTATTTTAGTTTTTTTAACCCCTTCACGACGTATACTTACATCATAGCCAGTTAGGAAAAGTACGGAGTGGGCTCACAGGCTAAGCCCGCACCATACAAGGGGGGGTATTGACTGTATGTTACAGATGACATCTAAGCCATGGTCATCTAAGGCGTTAGAAAGAGGGGGTCAACCCCCTCTGACATTCAATCGCTCCCTCCGCGACGCTATTGCGGGGTACCGATGGTTGGCATGGCAGCCTGGGGGGGCTTAATAGGAGCCTGTCAGAAACACGACATACTGCAATACATTAGAATTGCAGTATATAGTGCAAGTGATCCAACGATCGCTGGTTCAAGTCCCCTAGGGAGACTAGTAAAAAAAATAATTGTAAAATTAAGGGTTTTTTTATGTACACAAAAAAAAATATTAAGTTTAAAAAAAAATAAAACCTTTTCCCATTTACCCCCTAAAGCATTGTAAAAAAAATAAAATAAACATAATTGGTAATGCGCATCTGAACTATTACAATATAACAGAAATGTAATTTAACCTGCTGTAAGGTGAAAGCTGTGAAAAAAAATATATAAATCCCAGAAGTCCTGTTTTTTGGTCACTTCATCTTCCACAAAAAAATGGAATAAAAAGTGATCAAAAATTTGCATGTACTCCAAAATAGTGCCATTACTAACTATAGTTCGTCGCGCAAAAAATAATCCCTAATACCACACTGTCGATGGAAAAAGAAAAAAGTTATGGCTCTCAGAATGTGGCAACACAAAATACATTTTAGTTTTTACAATTCTTTTTTTTTCTTGTAAAAGTAGTAAAATATAAAAAAAATGAAATAAATTTGTTATCGCCATAACCGTATTGACTCACAGAATACAGTTAACATATCGATTTAATTGCACGGTGAACGCCGTAAAAATGAAGTGCAAAAACCAATGGAGGAATTGCTGGTTTTTTTCCATTCCACCCCACAAATAATTTTTTCCCATTTCCTAGTACATTATATGGTACAATAAATGGTGCCATGAAAAACTACAACCTGTCCATCAAAAATCAAGCCCTCATACACCTATATTAAAAAATAAAAAAGTTAGGGCACGTCCAGACCTGGCGGAATTGCTGTGGAATTCTCCAGCGGCCGTTTTTTACAGTTGTTTCAATACATTTTTAGGCAAGTTAGTTCAGACGTTGCGGGAAAACTCTGCTGCGGACCATAGGCTGCGGTGCGGAATTTTCCCTCCACAGCATGCACTGTCTGTTGCGGAGAAGAAGCGGAATTTCACTGCGGATTTCAGTCTTTGCAATGCAACAACTAAAATCTGTGGCAAGTCCGCTGTCTTTTCTGCAACGTCTGAATTACCTGTCAAATATGCAAATGTTGGTGCAGATTCGTTGCGTAATTGTCCCAAATCTGCACCAACATTTGCAGAGGAAAAACGCCGCCACGTCCGGACGTGCCCATATTGCTTTTGGAAGGTGAGGAGGAAAAAAGGAAAACTAAAATAAAAAAAAAATGCCTGCGGCGGGAAGAGGTTAGTAGGTTAAGACGACGCTGCACTTCTTGTTAGGTTAAACAGGCGACATTTAATGGAGAATTTTCTTTCTCCCTAATAATGTCGCCTGACATTGGATTTTCCTGTGTAAATACGGTAGAGAAAAAGGCGTTTAACCCCTTCCCGCACCTTGACGTAACTGCACGTCGAGGTGTGCAGTAACTTTGCGCACCTCGACGTGCAGTTACGTCAGTGCTTTGACAGTTAACCGCCGCGCGGCGCTACACTGCAGCGGCGGTTAACTGTGCATGGTGTCTGCCCTGCATTCCCCTTTGCCAATCAGCGGCCCATCGCCGCTGATTTCTGCAGTTAACCCCTTCGATGCGCCGTTCAATTGCGATCGCAGAATTTAAAGTGTTTAGCGCAGATCGGCAGCCCCCACGTTAAATCACGGGGGCTAGCGATGGTACCCATGGCAACTGGATGCTAGACAATGGCTTCCGGGCTGCCATGTACAGAAGCCTATGAGGACCAGCCGGAGGCTGGTCGTCGTAGGCTTCCTGTCAGAGTTACTGTCACGTCACAATGACAGTTGGAATGCATTTCACTATGTAGGTAGTGTAATGTATTCCAGCAGCGATCAGAGCTGCAAGTCTAAGTGTCCCCTAGTGGGATAAGTAAAGAAAGTAAAAAACTAATTAAAAATGTTTTCAAAAAAGTGTAAAAATAAAAGTTATAAGTGACATAAACAAGAACTGCTTTTTTTCCTATAATAAGTCTTTTATTATAGGAAAAAAATGAACACGTAAAAAAAAGTACACATATCTGGTATCACCGCGTTCGTAATGACCCCAGCTATAAAACTATAATATTATTTTTCCCACACGGTGAACACCGCAAATAAAATAACGAAGAACAATTCCAAATGATCAAAAAGTCGCATGTACGCCAAAATAGTACCAATACAAACTACAACCCGTCCCGCAAAAAACAAGCCCTTGCACAGCTTTTTGGACTGAAAAATAAAAAAGTTATGGCTCTCAGAATATGGTGACACAAAATTTTTTTTATTTTATAAATAAGTTATTTTATTGCGCAAACACTGCAAATTGTAAAAAAAACTATATACATATAGTATCGCCGTAATCGTATCAACCCGCAGAATAAATTATAATGGTCATTTATAGCCCAAGGTGAACGCCGTAAAAAATAAATAAAAAACATTGTCAGAATTGATGGTTTTTGGTCACCTTGCTTGCTAAAAACTGGAATAAAACGTGATCAAAAAAATCGCAGGTACCCCAAAATGGTACCAATGAAAACTACAGATTATCCCGCAACAAATAAGCCCTTACACGGCTCCGGTGGTGAAAAAATAAAAAAAGTTTCGGCTCCCAGAATATGGCGATGCAAAATGTGCAGTGTTCCAAAAGATCAGATTGGGCGCCATTTCTAAATGCGACACTGGCCACATATCTGCGGATTATTATTTATTTACCCCATTATTGTACCCTCTTATTATGTACCTGATGTACTCTGCCCAGCCTACATATGCCCCCACATTATAAACTGAAATACCAGCAAACTGCCAGAGCTACTACCAAGCAAAATCTGCGCTCCCTAAAGCCAAATGCCGCTCCCTCCCTTCTGAGCCCTACAGCGTGCCCAAACAGCAGTTTAAGTCCAACCGATATGGCATCGCCATACCCGCGAGAACCCGGTTAATATTTTATGAGGTATTTGTGGCACAAACTGGGCACAACATATGGTGCACTAAAAGGGCACATCAGTGGAAAATTTTAATTTTCACTCTGCACCATCTGCTGCGCATTAAACCCTTCGCGCACCACGACTTAATAGCATGTCGTGGTGTGGGGGACGATATATGGTGCGTCTCATGCGCTGAGCCCGCGCCATACGCTGCAGGTGTCAGCTGTGTATTACAGCTGATACCTGGGACTAATGGACAGAAACAGCGATCGTGCTGTTACAGGAGTTTGTAAAAATCTGAATATACTGCAATACATTAGTATTGCAGTGTATTCTACCAGTGATTTAATAATTGCTGGTTCAAGTCCCCTAGGGGGACTAATAAAATGTGTAAAAACAAAAGTAAATAGTTATTATTGGTGGAAAAAATTAAATAAATATTTAAAGTCCAAAAAGAAACCCTTTTCACATTTTTTTCTCTAAAGTAATGTAATAAAAAATACACAAAATTGGTATTGCTGCGTCCGTAAAAGTCCAAACTTTTACAATATACCATTATTTAACTCGCCCGATGAACCCCGTGAAAAATAAAGAATTTTAAAAGGCAAAATCGCTGTTTTTTGGTCACCTTGGCTCTACCAAAAAATTTAAAAAAAAGTGCTCAAAAAGTTGTATGTACCAAAAAATGGTACCAATAAAAACGACAGCTTGTCTTGCAAAAAATAAGCCCTCATACCGCTCTATTGACGGAATAATAAAAAAGTTATGGCTCTCGGAATGCGGGGAGGAAAACGAAAAAGCAGACCATGTTCGGAAAGGGTTAATTACTTTCTAATGGAAAAACATTTATGACCACATGTGGGGTATAGCCGTACTCGGGAGAAATTGCTTTACAAATGTTGGGGTGCATTTTCTCCTTTATCCTTTGTGAAATTGAAAAAATTCAACATTTTAGTGGAATTAATGTTGATATTAATTTTCACGGCCTAATTCTAATAAATTCTGTGTAGGGTCTAAATGCCCACTATACCCCTAGATAGATTCCTTAAGTGGTGTAGTTTCCCAAATGGGGTTACTTTTGGGGGGCTTCCACTGTTTTGGTTCCTCGGGGGCTTTGCAAATTCGACATGACACCCAAAAACTATTCCAGCTAAATTTGAGCTCCAAAAGCCAAATAGCCCTCCTTCCCTTCTAAGCCCCGGTGTGGGTCCAAACTAGGGATGTCACGATACCAGAATTTGGACTTCGATACCGATACTTCGTTTAGTATTGCGATTTCGATACCAATTTCGATACTTTGCCAACAGTAATAAAAAATGTTTTATTTCTTCCGTTTTCTGATGTGAGGCGCGACGTGTGATGAATTTTGAATGCGCCTCACATTAATAGTAATTAATCCCATACTGTTTCTCAGTCATAATGGGTTAATGTGTGAGGTACATGATGGGGTTAATTACTATTAATGTGAGGAACATGGAGGTTAAATTCATCGCACCTCGCGCCTCACATTAATAAGTGAATGAAAGCAGTGTTTATTAAAAAATTTTTACAGCGTACACATCATAAATGATGCAAAAACATTGTTGTGCGCGCCATTACTGAATGTGTATATTTTATGTATTGAGACTTATTTTAATGTTTATTGTAAAAAAGGTGAATGTGTATTTTTTTAAAATTTAACAATACTTTGTTTTTACTTTATTTTTAAACTTTAATGTACTGACATATATCAGATATGTGCCAGTACATTAACCTGTGGACGGATAGCACACAGGCAGTTGTTAGGACATACCTCAGTATGCCATAACAACATGAAATATGGAGGACAGCCCTGGGGTCCGTCAATAGACCCTGAGCTGTCTGCCCATATATGGCATGTCCCTCGATCGCGTCACAGGAATTCCCTGTGACGCAATCCAGGGGCATCCCCCCTTCTCATTTTCTCCTGAATGCTGCAGTCCGCTGTGATCGCAGCATTCAGGGGAATAACGGCGGAGGAGAGGTTTCTCTGATCGCCGCCAGCGGGGCTGCGGCTGTGTAATACAGCCATTGCCCCGCTCCTGACAGGAAGTGCGTGCGCGGTCAGCATGAGGTGATGCGGCCGGCACTGCACTAATGAGCGGCGGTTCAGGCACTGAAGATAGAACATGGGGGTGTTTTGTAGTGCGCCCGCCATGTTCTGTCTTCAGTGCCGCCACTCATTAGTGCAGCGCCGGCCGCATCTCCTCATCCTGACCCCGCGCACTTATCATGACCCCGGAGCGGAGCAATGGCTGTATTACACAGCTGCGGCCTCGCTCTCATACATTCATGTATTACTATACTGAGCTGTGCGGCTGCGCAGCAAAGTATCAAAATACAGGAAATAGCGGTATCGAACCGTTTAGGGATGCAGAGTATCGAAACAGTATCGAAGTTTCGATGCATCGTGCATCCCTAGTCCAAACAGCACTTTATTACCACATATGGCATATTTCCATAATCGGGAGAAATTGTTTTACAAATGCTTGGGTGCTTTTTCTCTTGGATTTTTACCTTTACAGACTAATTCCAATGAATTCAGCAAAACAACTGTGGGGTCAAAATGCTAACTTTACCCCTAGAACAATTCCTTGAGGGATGTAGTTTCCAAAAAGAGGTCACTTTTGGGGGGTTTCCACTCTTTTCATCCCTCAAGTGCATTGCAAACGCGACACGGCACTGAAAACTATTACAGCAAAATCAGAAATCCAAAATTCAAATGGTGCTCCTTCTCTTCTGAGCCCTGTTGTGGGTCCAAACAGCAGTTTTTTACCACATATGGGGTATTGCTATAATCGGAATATTTCTATGTTTTTTCACAAAAAAAGTAGATTTTCATCTTCACATACTAATTCAAATAAATTTAGCAAAATGGGTTCAAAATGCTAACAATACCCCTAGATAAATTCCTTGAGGGGTGTAGTTTCCAAAAGGGGGTCACTTTACTGTTTTGGTACCACAAGACCTGTTCAAACCTGACATGGTGCCTAAAATATATTCAAAAAAAAGGACGACGCAAAATCCACTAAAGGGTTAAAACACTTTCTGAATGCTGTTTTGAATACTTTGAGGGGTGCCGTTTTCAAAATGGGGTGATTTTTTGGGGGACTTTCTAATATATAAGGCTCTCAAAGCCACTTCAGAACTGAACTGGTCCCTGAAAAAATAGGCTTTTGAAATTTTCTTGAAAATATGAGAAATTGCTGCTTAAGTTCTAAGCCTTGTAACGTCCTAGAAAAATAAAAGAATGTTCAAAAAACGATGCAAAAATAAAGTAGACATATGGTAAATATAAACTAGTAAGTATTTTGTATGGTATTACTATCTGTTTTACAAGTAGATACATTTAAATTTAGAAAATGCTAATTTTTGCTAATTTTCTGTAAATCTTGTCGTTTTTTACAAATAAATATTAAATTTATGAACCAAATTTTTTCATTAACATAAAGTACAATATGTCACGAGAAAACGGTCTCAGAATCACTTGGATAGGTAAAAGCATTCCAGAGTTATTACCACATAAAGTGACACGTCAGATTTGAAAAACCGGCTTCGTCCTGAAGGCCAAAACAGACTCAGTCCTGAAGGGGTTAATAGATTGGACTTCTCCTCATCCTCCTCAACCGTTACACCCATATTATTTCTTACTTTCAGTTTTCAGCTTCTAATTATTTATGAATTTGAAAAAAAAAATTAGGTTACATAGTTACAAAGTTAGTACGGTTGAAAAAAGACACGTGTCCATCCTGTTCAACCAAGGGAAGGGAAAAGGGAAGGAAAAATTTCTACACCTAGGAGCTAATATTTTTTTGTTCTAGGAAATTATCTAACCCTTTTTTAAAGCCATCTACTGTCCCTGCTGTGACCAGCTCCTGCGGTAGGCTATTCCATAGATTCACAGTTCTCACTGTAAAGAAGGCTTGTCGCCCCTGAAGCTTGAACCTTTTTTTCTCCAGACGGAGGGAGTGCCCCCTTGTTTTTTGAGGGGGTTTTACAAGGAACAGGATTTCACCATATTTTTTGTATGTGCCATTAATATATTTACATAAGTTAATCATGTCCCCCATTAGTCGTCTTTTTTCAAGGCTAAATAGGTTTAATTCTTTCAATCTTTCCTCATAACTTAAATTATCCATGCCCCTAATTAGCTTCGTTGCTCTTCTTTGTATTTTTTCCAACTCCAGGGCATCCTTTCTATGAACTGGAGCCCAAAACTGAACTGCATATTCTAGATGAGGCCTCACTAATGCTTTATAAAGTGGTAATATTACATCCCTGTCCCGCGAGTCCATGCCTCTTTTAATATACGACAATATCCTGCTGGCCTTTGAAGCAGCTGATTGACACTGCATGCTGTTATTGAGTTTATGATTTACAAGTACACCCAGATCCTTCTCAACAAGTGAATCCGCCAGTGTAGCTCCCCCTAGGACATATGATGCATGCAGGTTGTTGGTACCCAAATGCATAACTTTACATTTATCTACATTAAACTTCATCTGCCAAGTGGACGCCCAAACACTTAGTTTGTTTAAATCTGCCTGCAATTCATCAACATATTCCATAGACTGAACTATATTTCATAGCTTGGTGTCATCTGCAAAAATAGAAATAGTGCTATTAATCCCATCCTCTATATCATTAATAAATAAGTTGAATAATAGTGGTCCCAGCACTGAACCCTGGGGTACACCACTTATAATCGGTGACCATTCAGAGAAGGAATCATTGACCACAACTCTCTGGATACGGTCCTTGAGCCAATTCTCAATCCAATTACAAACTATATTTTCTAAACCTATAGTCCTTAATTTACCCATTAGGCGTCTATGGGGGACAGTGTCAAATGCCTTTGCAAAGTCCAAAAACACTAAATCCACAGCGGCCCCTCTGTCTAGACTTCTGCTCACCTCTTCATAAAAACAGATTCGGTTAGTTTGACAACTTCTGTCCTTAGTAAAACCGTGCTGGCTGTCACTTATAATGCTATTTATTGTCACATAATCCTGTATATAGTCCCTCAATAGCCCCTCAAACATTTTCCCCACGATGGATGTTAAGCTTACTGGTCTATAATTACCTGGGGAAGACCTAGAGCCCTTTTTGAAAATAGGCACCACATTTGCGCTGCGCCAGTCCCTTGGCACTATACCAGTCACTAGAGAATCTCTGAATATTATGAAAAGGGGGACAGAAATAACTGAACTAAGCTCTTTTTGAATTCTAGGGTGTAACCCATCTGGTCCCGGGGCCTTGTGCACATTTATTTTATTTAATTTAGCGTGGACCATCTCTACATTCATCCAATTCAGTATATCAACTGATATATTAACAGCACTGGCAGCTGCTTCATCAGCTGCTCTTTCTTCAGTTGTATATACAGAGCTAAAGAACCCATTTAGTAACTCTGCCTTCTCTTGATCCCCTGTGATCAACTCCCCATTACCATTATCTAGGGGTCCTACATGTTCAGACCTTGGCTTTTTAGCATTTATATACTTGAAGAATTTTTGGGGATTTGTTTTACTATCCTTGGCCACCTGCCTTTCATTTTGTACTTTTGCTAATTTTATTACATTTTTACAGATTTTATTAAGCTCTTTATATTTTACAAAGGCTACAGCTGTACCCTCAGATTTGTATTTTTTAAATGCCCTTTTTTTGTCATGTATTGCCCCTTTCACAGAAGGTGTAAGCCATGTGGGGTTTAATTTGAGTCGTTTATACTTGTTACCTATAGGAATAAATTTTGCACTATAATAACTCAAAGTAGATTTGAAAATCTCCCATTTATCATTTGTTCCATTATTTGACATTAGTTCTTCCCAGTCCATATCCTGAATTGCAGCCCTCATCCTGGGGAAATTGGCTTTCTTAAAATTAAATGTTTTTGCCCTCCCAGCCTGCGTTTGTTTTTTACAGTATAGGTAAAATGTAACTATATTATGATCACTGTTACCGAGGTTTTCACGAACATTGACATTCCCAACAAGATCTGCATTATTAGAAATGACCAGATCCAACAGAGCTTCACCTCTAGTCGGGTCTTCCACAAACTGGCCCATAAAATTTTCCTGCAACAGGTTGAGGAAATGTCTCCCCTTTGCAGTTGAAGCCGAACCATGACACCAATTAATATCCCGGAAATTAAAATCTCCCATTATCACTACAGTACCCGCCTGTGCAGCTCGCTCCATCTGTTTATATAGCTGAACATCCATCTCCTCAGTTATATTGGGGGGTCTATAGATTACACCAAAAGTAATTTTTTCAGTGTTTACCTCCCTTTCTAGTTCCACCCACAAGGTTTCAACCTCCTCACAGTATTCACCCACTATTGTCTCTTTCACACTCGCCTTCATATCATTTCTCACATACAGACATACACCAACACCTTTCCTATTTGTCCTGTCTTTCCGAAAAAGTGTAAAACCCTGTAGATTTACAGCCCAGTCATGTGAAGAGTCCAGCCATGTTTCAGCAACACCAACTATATCTATATTTTCTTCCAGTATCAAGGCCTCCAGCTCCCCCATTTTGCTTGCTAGACTTCTGGCATTTGTGAACATACACTTTAACTTGCCTGTCAGTTTTTCACTTTTATTATCATAAATGTGATTTGACATTAATCGGGCCTTTTTATTTACACTGATGTTTTGTAACGAAAGGATCTCCTTATCTTGTTGTTATTTCTACTTTCTTTGGAAACAAGCCTCTATTTGTCTTTTACATAACTTTTTTTTTTCTATATTTATTTACAGTTATTGCCCTGTTTTATTTGTTTCATCTTGTTTCTAGCTTGTTTATTTCCATACGGTATATATTTTTCACAGGACATATCAGGCTTTTAAAAAAAGTCCCATTTGGTTTGTGTATTTTTATTTTTGAGGACATTTTCCCAGTTTATGCCATCAAGGTCATCCTTCAGCTGACAAAAAATTGTCCTATCTGAAGCCTAGTGTTTTTGTAGGTCCTCTACTAAACATCTTATTAAGCCCTTTAGGACGCAGCCTGTTTTGGCCTTGTGGACACAGATGATTTTTTCAAATCTGACGTGTCACTTTATGTGGTAATAACTCTGGAATGCTTTTACCTATCCAAGCGATTCTGAGAATGTTTTCTCGTGACATATTGTATTTTATGTTAGTGAAAAAATTTGGTCGATAAATTCAATATTTATTTGTGAAAAACTTCAAATTTTAGCAAAAATTAGCATTTTTCTAAATTTTAATGTATTTGATTGTAAAACAGATAGTAATACCACACAAAATAGTTACTAGTTTACATTTCCCATATGTCTACTTTGTTTGCATCATTTTTTTTCACGTACTTTTATTTTTCTAGGACGTTACGAGGCTTAGAACTTTAGCAGCAATTTCTCATATTTTCAGTAAAATTTCAATAGGCCATTTTTTCACGGACCAGTTCAGTTCTGAAGTGGCTTTGAGGGCCTTATATATTATAAAGTCCCCATAAATCACCCCATTTTGAAAACTGCACCCCTCAAGGTATTCAAAACCACAATCAGAAAGTATTTGAACCCTTTAGGCGTTTCACAGGAATTAAGGCAAATTAGAGGTGAAATTGACAAATTTCATTTTTTTTGCCGAAATTAATTTGTAATAAAAAAAAAAATCTGTAACACAGAAGGTTTTACCAGAGAAACGCAACTCAATATTTATTGCCCAGATTCTACAGATTTTAGAAATATCCAACATGTGGCCCTAGTGACCTAATGGACTGAAACACAGGCCGCAGAAGCAAAGGAGCACCTAGTGGATTTTAGGGCCTCCTTTTTTTAGGAATATATTTTAGGCCCCATGTCATGTTTGAGGAGGTCTTGTGGTACCTAAACAGTCGAAACCCCCAAAAAGTGACCCCATTTTGGAAACTACACCCCTCAAGGCATTTTTATAGGGGTATAGTTAGCATTTTGACCCCACAGTTTTTTTGCAGAATTTAGTAGAATTAGTTTGTGAAGATGAAAATCACCTATTTTTCTGTGGAAGCATAGAATTTTTTCATTTTTACAAGGAATAAAAGGAGAAAGCCACCCAACATTTGTAAAGCAATTTCTCCCGATTACGGCAATACCCCATATGTGGTCATAAACTGATGTTTGGACCCACAGCAAGGCTCAGGAGGGAAGGAGCGCCTTTTTTATTTTGGAGCGCAGATTTTGCTGGATTGGTTTTCAGTGCCATGTCAGGTTTGCAACGCCCCAGAGGGACCAAAACAGTGGAACCCCCCCCAAAAGTGACCCTATTTTGGAATCTACACCCCTCAAGGAATTTTTCTAGGGGTATAATGAGCATTTTGGTCCCTCAGGATCTTTTTTGCAGCTAAGGTGACCAAAAAACAGCGATTTTGGCGCTTTAAATTCTTTATTTATTACAGCGTTCACCGTGCGCAATAAATTAAGTTTTAATTTATTCTGCCGGTCGGTACGATTACGCCGATACCATATGTGTATAGTTTTTTTTACGTTTTGCAGCCGTAACTTTTTTATTTTTCCGTCAAAAAAGCTGTGGGAGGTCTTGTTTTTTGCGGGACGGGTTGTAGTTTTTATTGGTAACATTTTGGGGTAAATGCGACTTTTTGATCACTTTATTTTTTATATCTTGGGAGGGGTGGTGACCAAAAAATAGCGATGCTGACAGTTTTCCGTTTATTTTGTTTGGTATCACCGTGTTCGTAACGACCCAAACTATGAAACTATAATGTTCATTCTTCCGCACGGTAAACCTAGGTAGTGTAACGTATTCCAACTGTCAGTGTGATGTCACAGTCACTCTGACAGTTGGTCTACGAGGATCAGCAGAGGCTGATACTCATAGGCTGACATACATGGCAGACTTGGGGGCCGTTGTCTGGCCCCCGGGTGCCATCACAAGCATCAGAAGCCCCCCCGATTGCATGGGGGCTGCTGATGCGCTACAAACCCGCTACATGCGGAGATCACAATCGAGCCCCGCATGTAACGGGTTAATTGCCTAAATCAGCGGCGATGAGCCGCTGATCGGCAACACTGGAGTGTCAGCTGTCGGGGACAGCTGATCTCCAAGTTCCCAATGCACACTGTCGCCGACAGTGTGCCATCGGGAACGACACAGTGACTTCCTGTCACTCTGACAGGAAGCCTATCAGGACCAGCCGAAGGTTGGTCCTGATTGGCTTCCGTCCATGGCAGACCCGGAAGCCATTGTTTGGCTTCCGTTTGCTATAGTAACTATCGGCAAACCCCGCGATTTCGGACCGGGGTCTGCCGATATGTTAGAAACCCCCAAAATTTGGCGATTGCACATGATCGCCGAATTTAAGGGGTTAATTCGCCGAAACCAGCGGCAAAGGACCGCTGGTCGGCAAGAGTGGAGTGTCAGCTGTCGGCGACAGCTGACCTCCTGGTTCCCGGTGCACACTGTCGCCGACAGTGTGCACCGGGAAAAACTCAGTAACTGTACGTCCTCGTGCGGGAAGTAACCTCCCGCGACGATTGACAGTTATGTCCTGGTGCGGATAGGGGTTAAAGGATACATGAAAACTTATTATGTTGTGGTCACTATTACCTAGGTGTCTCCCAACCTGTAAATTTGATATTCTGTCAGGCCTATTGGTTAAAATTAGGTCTAGAAGTGCCCCCCTTCCCCCCCCCTCTTGTTAGATCTTGCACCAGTTGTAAAAGTTATTATTGTCATAAGCCTGTTTTTTTCTTTTGGATGGCAGATTTCTGACATCCAGTTTATATTGGGGTAGGTAAAGTCCCACATAATTATGACTTTGCTATGATTTGCTGCCTCATCTATTTGCCTTATTAGGCTGGGTTCACACGACCTATTTTCAGGCGTAAACGAGGCGTATTATGCCTCGTTTTACGCCTGTAAATAGGGCTACAATACGTCGGCAAACATCTGCCCATTCATTTGAATGGGTTTGCCGACGTACTGTGCAGACAACCTGTAATTTACGCGTCATCGTTTGACAGCTGTCAAACGACGACGCGTAAATTGACTGCCTCGGCAAAGAAGTGCAGGGCACTTCTTTGCAACGTAATTTGAGCTGTTCATTGAACTTAATGAAGAGCAGCTCAAGATTTACGAGCGTCTCAGACGCCTCGCATAATACGAGGAGGAGCTTTTACGGCTGAAACGAGGCAGCTGTTTTCTCCTGAAAACAGTCTGTCATTTCAGCCGTAAAAGCCTCTCACCGTGTGCACATACCCTTAGTACATTTTCTGCTGCTTCCATTCTGCATGGTGACATAACAAACCCCTATCAGTTTTTTATTATTCTTTCTCCATCCCCTTATTTCTATCCATAGGTACTCCACATGATAATTTCCCTCACAGATATCATTACGCAGGATGGGTTTTAGGAAGGATTTTACTTATAAGCAAACCCTGCTCCCCTTTCTTATTAGCATGATCAATTGTAAACAGACTGTAACCCCTTCATATTAACAGCCCAGTCATAGATATCATCCATCCATGTCTGTCACAACTCTCCTCCAGCATTATCAACTCTAAGGGTATGTTCACACGCAAACACAAAATACGTGTGAAATTACGGAGCTGTTTTCAGGCGAAAACAGCTCCTGAATTTCAGACATTTTTGCATGTACTCACGTTTTTCACTGCATCTTTTACAGACGTAATTGGAGCTGTTCTTCATTGGATTCAATGAAAAACGGCTCCAAAAACGTCCCAACAAGTGTCCTGCACTTCTTTGACGCGGGCGTAATTTATCGTGCCGTCTTTTGACTACGGGCGTAAAATGACAGGTCGTCTGAACAGAACATCGTAAGACCCATTGCAAGCAATGGTCAGATGTTTGCAGACGTAATGGAGCCATCTTTTCAGGCGTAATTCGAGGTGTAAAACGCCTGATTTACGTCTGAAAATAGGTCGTGTGCACATACCCTTATTCCTCAATCTTGTTATTGGGGCTTCTGGCATTAGTATACATCCGCGTTGTATATTTATCTATCTCTTTTCTTCTTATTCTTATTAACTCCTTAGGATGCAGACTGTTTTGACCTTGTGGACACAGCCAATTTTTTTTTAAATCTGACTTGTTTATGTGGTAATAACTTTGGAATGCTTTTACCTATCCAAGCGATTCTAAGAATGTTTTCTTGTGACATATTCTACTTTGTTAGTGAAAAAATTTGGTCGACAAATTCAATATTTATTTGTGAAAAACACCAAAACTTTGAGAAGATTAGCAAAAATTAGCATTTTTATAAATTTAAATGTATCTGTTTATAAAACAGATCGTAATAACACACAGAATAGTTACTAGTTAACATTTCCCGTATGGCTACTTAGTTTGCAACGGTTTTCTAAATGTCTTTTAATTTTTCTAGGCCGTTACAAGTTTCAGAACTTTTGCAGCAATTTCTCTGAAAGCTTGCATATAGAACTTTTATGGTTAGCCAATAAAGGTATCATACCTATTATACTTTTGTCTTTTTTGACACAAAAGTATTTAACATTTCACATTTTCAAGAAAATTTCAAAACGCTATTTTTTCAGGGACCAGTTCAGTTCTGAAGTTGCTTTGAGAGCCTTATATATTTATATTCCCTATAAATTACCCCATTTTAAAAACTGCACCCCTCAAAGTATTCAAAATAGCATTCAGAAATTTTCTTATCCCTTTAGGGCCCATTCACACGAATGTGAATAACGTCCGTGTGCTGCGCATGGAAATCACGTGCAGCACATGGACCCATTGATTTCAATGGGGCCGTTCACACATGCGTGAGCTTTCACGCAGCGAGAGTCCGCTGCGTGAAACTCACTACATGTCCTATATTGGTGCGTTTTTCCGCACCTACAGGCACATTGCAGTCAATGGGTGGTTGAAAACCACGCACCACACACGGATGCGCATCCGTGTGCGGTGCGTGATTTGTGCATCATTTCAATTGAAATTAAAAATAAAGAAAATTTGCTGAGTGAGTGAGTGAATAACGCATGCTGCTCGCAAAGCACACTGATGCATAATGCAACACACACGGACCAGATTCACGCACGTGAATCTGATACGCTTGTGTGAATGTAGCCTTAGGTGTTTTTGCAGGAATTAAAGCAAAGTAGAGGTGAAATTTACAAATTATTTTTTTTGCCAAAATTCATTTGTAATCCATTTTTTTTCTGTAACACAGAAGGTTTTACCAGAGAAACACAACTCAATATTTATTGCCCAGATTCTTTAGTATTTAGAAATATCCCACATGTGGTAATAAACTGCTGTTTGGATTTTGGAGCACAGATTTTGCTGGATTGGTTTTCAGTGCCATGTCGTGTTTGCAACGCCCTGGAAGGGACCAAAACAGTGGAAACCCCCAAAAGTGACCCCATTTTGGGAACTAAACCCCTCAAGGAATTTATCTAGGGGTATAGTTAGCATTTTGACCCCACAGGTTTTTTGCAGAATTTAGTGGAATTAGGCCGTGAAAATAAATATAAAATTTTTTTCCACTAAGATGTGGTGCTTTTTCTCCTTTATCCCCTGTGAAAATGAAAAAATTCAACAACGTTTGTAAAGCAATTTCTCCCAAGTACGGCAATTTACGTGGTCATAAATGTTTTTTTTCATTAGAAATTAATTAATCTTTTCAGGACTGATCCATTTTTTTTGCTTTTTAATTTAGGTTTTTTTACTCCCTGCCTTCCAAGAGCCAAAACCTTTTTATTTTTCCGTCAATAGAGTGGTGTGAGGGCTTATTTTTTTAGCGGGAGGAGTTGTAGTTTCTATTGACACCATTTAAAGCACCATATAATACTGGGAAACTGAAAAAAATTTCTTTGCGGGTTGATTCCTCCATTGTTTTTTGAGTTCTGTCTTTACGGCTTTCACCGTGCAGTACAATTGACAACTTAACTTTATTCTTCGTCTCAATATGATTACGTTCCTACCAAATTTTATATAGGTTTTTTTGTATTTTACTACTTTTACAAAACTTTTACTACTTTTCACCACAAGAGCGATAACTTTTTTTCTTTTTTGGTTGATTGAGCGGTGTGAGGGCTTATTTTTTGCGGGACAAGCTTATTTTTTTTTTATTTTTTTACATTACTTAAGAAGAAAAATGGAAAAAAGGTGTTTTTTTAACTTTAAACATTTTTTAATTTTTTTCACTACTAATAACTATAACTTAGTCCTAATAATCGCTGGTACAATACACTACAATACTAATGTATTGCAGTATGTTGTAATTTTTAAAGGCTTCTGTAACCGCGCGATCGCTGTTCCTGTCCTTTAGTCCCGGGTGTCAGCTGTAATACACAGCTGACACTCACAGCTTATGGGGCGGCTCAGCACGTGAGCACGCTCCTTACATCACCCCCTGCACCATGACGTGCTATTCGGTCAGCGGATGGTGCAAAGTGAAAATTGAAATTTTCTACTCATATGCCCTTTTAGTGCACAATATGTTGTGCCCAGTTTGTGCCACCGAAGACAAATACCTCATAAAATGTTAACCGGGTTCGCCTGGGTATGGCGATGCCATATTTGTGGATGTAAACTGCTGTTTGGGCATGCTATAGGTTTAAGAATTGAGGGAGCGCCATTTGGCATTTGGAGTGCAGATTTTGCTTGGTAGTAGTTCTGTTTGGTATTTCCGTTTTTATAATGTGGGGGCATATGTAAGCTGTGCGGAGTACATCAGGGCACATTAAAAGGATATAATAATGCAGTAAGTACATAATAATCCATAGACGAGCGGCCAATGTCGCACGGTACCCAATCTTATCCCCTTTTGGAACGCTCTGCACATTTTGTGTCGCCATATTTTGAGAGCCAGAACTTTTATATTTTTTCTGCACCGGAGCTATGTGAGGGCTTGTTTGTTGTCGGACAATCTGTAGTTTTCATTGGTATAATTTCGGGTACATGTAGTTTTTTTGTTCACTTATTATTCCATTTTTTGGCAAGCAAGGTGACCAAAAACAAGCAATTCCTTTTTTTTTTTACAGTGTTCACTGAGGGCTATAAATGTCAATTTTACTGTATTCTGTGGGTCGTTATGATTACGACTATACAATATGTATATCGTTTTTGATGTTTTGCAGCGTTTGCACAATAAAATCACTTTTTTTTTTAATTTATTTTTTGTGCCACCATATTCTGAGAGCCATAACTTTTTTATTTTTCAAACAAAAAAGCTGTGTAAGGGCTTGTTTTTTGCGGGAAGGGTTGAAGTTTTTATTTTATTTTTTTGCGGTGCTCAACATTCGGGACAAATAACATTATAGTTTGGGTCATTACATTGTGCACCGACAGCTTGCAATGGGAACGATTCAGTAATTGTATGTCCTGGTGCGCGAAGTAACCTACGCTGTCCTCCCCTCTTATACAGAAATTGCCTTCCCCGTTCCCTAGTTTAAATACTCATCCAACTTTCTAGCCATCTTCTCCCCAATCACCTCTGCACCCTTCCCAGTCAGGTGCAGCCCATCCTTACCATGCAGCTTGCAGCCAACAGAGAAATCAGCCCAGTTCTCAAAGAACCCAAACCCTTCCTTCCTACACAAATTCTTTAGCTACCTATTTACCTCCTTAATCTCCCGCTGTCTCTTGTGTGGAACATGTGGTATTTCTGAAAATAATAAGCCCTGAGCTTACTACCAAGTCCCTGAAATCAAGTTTTAGGACCTTACACCTATTTCTAACTTTGTCATTTGTGCCAATATGCACCATGACCACTGGGTCTTCAGTAGCCCCTCCCGAGGATCTATAAAACCGATCCGCTATATGCCGAACCTGAGCAACCGGAAGACAGCGAACTGTTTAGTATTCCCGGTCTTTGTGGCAGATTGCCCTATCTATTCGCTTATAATAGAGTCCTACATTACTAGGACCTGTCCAGCCATTGCTATGCTTCCATTCCCATTCTTACTGGGGCAGACATTGCTCTGGATGCTAGAAGGGGTGTCTTGCTGTAGTGCTACCCCTGAACTTATGTCCCCCTCATTTGCCAATTTGGCAAACTTATTGGGGTGTTCTAGTTTAGAACTAGCCTTCCTGACACTCTTCCCTCCACACAGCTGTTACCTAGCTACCTGCCTTATCAGCCGGAAACTCAATGCCACCATCCTCCTCCACATCTGCCCCAGTGAGTGTTTGCTCAGTGAGCAGTAAACTACTCTTCTTGTTGTTAATTGCCCGCAGTGTTGCTCATTAAGATTTAGAAGCTGGGTTACTTAATAGGCAATTCTCATAGGGTTTATCAAGGATTGCATACCTGTGACAGAATGTACACTGGGTAGCATAGGCAGCAATCGAGTTCATTGTGTTTAATAGGAATATAAAATCTATATACAGTACAGCAAGTATAAGTTGTGTAAAAAAAATACAACTAGATATGACTCCTAAACTCGGCCGAAATGTCCCAGAAGAAGGTAAACTTCTTATAAAAAAGAAATAAATCAAAAATATACCTGTGCAGCTCGGGATAGTTGTAATGAATTAGGGAATGTTAATCCAAATTTATCACTTTTTAGCTCCTCCGATCTTGATTTAATTCTACCTTATAATACACATTGCCCAGCTAAGATCACAGTTGTTATGGGTGACTGCACTTCTTTATGGCTCTGCAATGCCATAAGCTCTCTAAAAGAGAATGGAAAATATCGGCCTTCAGGAGAGAAGTATTCTAGTAACATTGTTCTTCCGCTAATAATTTTTATTGTACCGATAAAATCTTAAATATAAAAGCGCATATAGAATAAAAATAGGCCAAGCTGTCCATCTCGTGGTAAGGCCTAACTCGAGTTGTCTGGCTTCTTCCAGAACATGATGGCATACACATTTAATTATGTGTATGGTGACCTTAAATAGTTTTTATTTTGTGAAAAACACAGAAAATAACTGTGTGTTTGAATGGTGACCATATAATTCCACCATAGCTCAGAAGTATTTCTTTTTAACTTTCATTATGTAGACCAGCTCTGTACAGCATCTGTGTCGTTTTGTTTTTGCTAGGGCTTGCTGTTTGCAGGATTACAGTTTCCATGCATTCTCTTTCTTCTCACAGACATTGTCAGTGCACACGAAAAAGTCTTCAGGCTCTTTCACTATTTTCACATTTTGTTATGCTGAGGCCTTGTGCTAAAATAAAAACAAATTCAAGTTTTTGCCCATCATTCTGCACTTAATACCCCATAATGACATAGTGAAAACAGAATTTTATAAATTTTTGCAAATTTATCAAAAATGAAACACTAACATTTTGCATGGGCATAAGTATTCAGACCCTTTGCTATGACACTTGAAATTTTGCTCTGGGGGCCTGCCATTTCTCTAGATTATCTTTGAAATGTTTCTACATCTTGATTGGAGCCCACTTTTGGTAAAATAATTTGATTGGACATGATTTGGTAAGACACATTCCTGTCTATATAAGGTTTCACAGCTGACCACGCATATCAGCAAAAATCAAGCCATGAGGGGGAAAGAGCTGCCGTTAGAGCTCAGAGATAGGATTGCTTGGAGGCACAGATCTGGAGAAGGGTACGGAAAAATTTCTGCTGCACTGAAAGTTCCCAAGAGCACAGTGGCCTCTATAATTCTTAAATGGAAGAAGTTTGGAACAACTAGGAATCTTCCTAGAGCTGGCCACCCCACCATACTAAGTAATCGGGGGAGATGGCCCTTTGTAAGAGAGGTGACCAAGAACCCAATGGTCACTCTGGTTGAGCTCCAAAGATCCTGTGTGCAGATGGGAGAAACTTCCAGTAGGTCAACCATCACTTTGTTTCTATAAATCTGATTACATTGAGGTAAACCAAATGTTGCATTTTCTTGCAGTAAAATTGTCAGATTTCGAAAGGCTTGGACAGAATGCATACGTGAATGTAAAATTCATTGGTTTTTTTTCTTTCATTAAAACACTTACCCTTTGACCTAATGTGTGTGGAAAAGTGTTTGCATACTTGGATAATAGGTGTTAATGGCCAAAACAGTGCAACCTTTATTGCAGGCAGTTAACGTTGCAATTTTCTGGTTTCCACATTTTCTTAGCGGAAACCATAGTGTAGTCGACTGCACTATTGTTTCCGCAAAAAAACCCTGAAACCTTTCGAAATGGAAACAAACGGAAACAATTTGCACTGGAGCATTACCATTAAAATCAATGGTAATGCAAACGGAAGGTATGGTTTCGGTTTGCCTTTCCGTTCATGGGTTCCTCCTACGGAAAGCTCAAACGGAACACATGAATGGAAGGGTGAGGCTGATGTGAACACACCCTACACTATTCAGGTGAAACTGTCCAGAATTACTCAGTAGATCTTTTCAGCCAAATTCTGTATAGTACAAAGGTGTAACATGATAATGTAGGAAGGATGGATGCATTGTGTAGCAGGATTAACTCCTTAATTACTGCCAATATGCATTTTTTACGGCATCCATTAAGGGCCCTTATTCCAGAGCGCCACCTTTTTACATTGCTGTCTAACAAGCCTGGCACGGGTGCCAGGCTATCTAATAACAGCTGAGCTCTAGCTCTAACTGCCGAGATTAGAGTTACCTCCGGTCCTGGCCGTTTAACCCCTGTATATGCTAACTGCAGCATCTAAGTGGTTTCGGTTAAAAAAACAAAATAAGGATACAATCTTTTTTGTTGATTTACAAAATGCTTATTTATGGAAAAAAAATCTACACCTAACAACTGAAACAATTAAATTATAATGTTATTTATCCCGCACTAACAACTAAAAAAAACCAATTCCAGAATTGCTGTTTTATTACCTTGACAAAAAAAAAAACTGATTGTTAAAAATAAAATTTTAATTTTGTCGCCATATTCTGAAAGCCATAACTTTTTTATTTTTCCATCTTATTTTTTGCGGGACGAGCTGTAGTTTCTATTGGTACCATTTTAGGGTACATGGAATTTTATGATAATTTTTTATTACATTTTTTGTGGGAGATGAAGTTAGGGGAATAGGGCATTAATAAACTAGTGATAGATCCTCTTTAAGTGATGGATGGTGTAGGTAATGTGCAGTATTTTATAGGCTTCATTGTGTCACTTTGACATAATTTGTGCTCCATATAAATGAGTACATTTCATAAACAGACCGTAATCAAAAACAACACTTTTCATAATAAATATTACCTTGGAAAAGTTTCTAAAAACAGTGGTAGTAAAGCATCACGTCATAATACATATGATAGCTGTCTTGTCACAGGCGGCTTTACTACAGAGGTATTTATTAACAAGGGGGATTACAGTCTTCAGTTGCTATCTGTAAAAATGACAGTGTACACAATTTCAGATAACATAGCGATTCATTAAGAGACATTTGAACATGGCAAAATAAGCACTCGAAAAATGTTATAATTACTCTTCAAATGTGTGAGTTGTTAACATTGTTAAAATAAATCTAATCTTTTTGATAATAAAACAAAAAAAAGGAAAAACCTTATTGAACCACTTCTTTGGGTGATGATCTGCATGGAAAGTGGCCAGTTGGCCGTTTTCAAATAACAAAGACAAAAACTTGTCTCTTATCTAACCTAGTGTCAGATGAAATGTTAAATGTAAACCATGAAGCAGGAGTCAATTTGTTAAGATCACTAAACTGTCAGGATTCCAACTGCAGAGAAATCTCTACATAAGGCATTCGGTGAGCTGACAGTATGAGAGGAATGACTGTCACTCTGTAATCCCACTGCAGTTTAAGCCCACTAGACCTACAGTATAAACAATGGAGAACTGTGAAAATTAAGAAAACACATCTTTTCCATTTTTCCTGTTAAATAATTTCTCATGTCAAAAAAACATAACATCATAGTTATTAATTGTCATTGCCTTCAAAAGACGGGATTTGCACTTAGTCAACAGAACAAGGTGGCACTTGAGGTTACCATCCTTATAGAGGACCTTTCACTAGGTCCTAAAGTCTAATTTACATATGTTACCTTTACCCAACTCACTCCCTTTATGCATGGCCAGTTATTGTTCCCCTGTTCATTTGGCGCTCGATATGTAGATTCACTGTGGTTAGCCAACAAGGCGTAAACTACAGTGAATCTCACCGGGAGGAGCCATCTTCACATCCTCTGATGCTGTCCAAGAAACTTGAGGCAGCTTATGACAAGCCTTGCCCGCCGTGATCTTGAGCGACCATGCTGGGAGAAGACCTCTCATCAACCAGATTTTCCTCTGTCTGACGTAGCATGGGACAATGGCGGACAGCGGCACACATATATGCAGCGAGCATATAAATATTTAAATGTGAGAGGACGATTTCTGCTGCTTCCGCACCAAAAATCTGTGAAAAATCCCCTTTCTGAGAATGACACATTATGGCTCAGTTTAAAAGTAATCTGGAAAGATAACCAGATTTTCAATGTAAATAAGATGAATCTTTTGTAAATTATAAATGATCGTTTTTTTTTTTTAGCATATTTTGGATGTCCACTGACTACTGTGGACAAACAGATACGCACGCTGGCTTATATTTTTCTGAAAAACTCTTTTGTTGACTATTTTTGTCACTTGTCCATGCTTGTTTGAACTACTTGAAATGAATTCCTATTATAGGAGGTCCAAGTATGGCCAGCTTTAGTTTATTAGTTTATTATTAGTTTATTAATTATATATTTGGATTTACTCCTTTCATTAACGAATGTTTTTCTTTTCATAAGTTGATGGCACCAGAAACACTACTGTCCTCTATTAATAAACTGATAATTTAATGTAGGCCAATAAAATTAATTGATCCCTCTATTAACCATCACTTTACAGCTATAGTTCGTCCGTTTTTCTTATAGCACTCAAGCAATATCATATTACAGTATTTGCATATGTTAGATCTTATTATTTATTTTAAACCTAGCGCTGATGTCAAAATGTGTCCATTTTTCGACTTTTGACACAAAGTGGTTCTTGTCTGACTGTGGACCTTCCACATGTACCCATATAAACTAAGGCTTGCTGGTGTTTTAAGATCTTCTTAACAATTTCAAGATCACAAATCCTTTGGAAGAATTAAGGTACTCAAATAAATGCTAGCTCGTGTATTGTCAAAATAAATTAGTTTTTGAAATGTGCAGCGGCAAATAAACAAGTATTCACTAGCTTCTGAATTAAGTATCTTCTGTAATGACTGAGGCATCACTTATCATGTCCAACCATAACTGGAGATAATGTCAACACATTTTGCTATTAACCCCTTCTTGTAGCAGCCACTTTTGGACTAAATGACAGAGCCCATTTTTAAAATCTGACATGTCACTTTATCTGGTAATAACTTTGGAATGCTTTCACCTAGCCAAGCGATTCTGAGATTGTTTTCTCATGACAAATTGTACTTCAGGGGTAAAAATTGGTTGATTAAATTCATTGCTTATTTGTGAAAAACATCAAAATTCGTAGCATAATTGCAAAAATTAGCATTTTTCTAAATTTAAAGTATCTGCTTGTAAGACAGGCAGTTATACCAGACAAAATAGTTGCTAATTAACATCCCTCATATGTCTACTTTAGATTCACATCATTTTTTGAACATCATTTTATTTTTCTAGGACATTACAAGGCATAGAACTTTAGCAGCAATTTCTTACATTTTCAAGACAATTTCAAAAGCCTATTTTTATAGGGTCCAGTTCTGAAGTAGCTTTGAGGGGCCTATATTTTTGGAAACCCTCGTAAATCACCCCATTTTAAAAACTGCACCCCTGAAAGTATTCAAAACAGCATTTCGAAAGTTTCTTAACAATTTAGGCGTTTCACAGGAATTGAAGCAAAGTGGAGGTGAAATTTACAAATTTTTTATTTTTTTTGCATAACTTCAATTTTAATCCATTTTTCAGTAACGCTGAGGGCTCTACCAGAGAAACACAACTCAATATTTATTGGCCAGATTCTGCCGTTTTCAGAAATATCCCACGTGGCTCTAGTGTGCTACTGGACTGAAACACAGGCCTCAGCAGCAAAGGAGCACCTAGTGGATTTTGGGGCCTTCTTTTTATTAGATTATATTTTAGGCATCATGTCAGTTTAGAAGAGGTCTTGTGGTGCCAAAACAAAGGAAACACCTAAAAAAAATGACCCCATTTTGGAAACTACACCTCACAAGGAATTAATCTAGGGGTGTAGTGAGCTTTTTGACCCCACAGGTGTTCCATGGATTTTATTAGAATTGTGGAGTGAATATGAAAAAAAAAAATTTTCCCACTAAGATGTAGCTTTTAGCTCCAAATTTTTAATTTTCTCATCAAATAAAGGAGAAAAAGCACCCCAATGTTTGTAAAGCTACTTCTCCAGAGTACGTAAATACCCCATATGTGGTAATAAACTACTGTATAAATTCACAGCAGGGCTCAGAAGGGAAGGCGCGCCATTTTGGCTTTTGAAGCGCAGATTTTGCTAGATTGGTTTCTCTGCACCATGTCGCTTTTACAAAGCTCCTAAGGTACCAGTACAGTAGAAATTCCTCAAAAGTGACTCCATTTGGCAAACTACACCCATTGAGGAATTCATCTAGGGGTGTAGTGCGCATTTTGACCCCACCAGGTGTCTCTTAGATTGTATTAAAAATGAGCATTGAAAATGAAAATTATTTTTTTTCCAATAAGAAGTAGCTGTAGTGCAAATGTTTTCATTTTCTCAACAAATAAAGGAGAAAAAGCACCCCAACATTTGTAAAGCAACTTCAGAGTAGGGAAATACACATATGTGGTCATAAACTGCTGTTTGGATACACGGCAGGACTCAAAAGGGAAAGAACGCCATTTGGAGCTGGATTGATTCCTGGGCACCATGTTGCATTTACAGAGCCACTGAGGTACCAGTACAGTAAAAACCTCTGAAATGTGACTCCATTTGGTAAATTACACCTCTTGAGTAATCTAGGGGTGTAGTGAGCATTTTGACCCCATGGGTTTTTGCTGAATTTTTTAGAATTGTGATGTGAAAATAAAAAATAAAATTATTTTTTTTCCAAGAACATGTAGTTCTAGCTCAAAATGTAGCATTTTCACAAGGTCTATAGGAGAAAAGGACCTCAACATTTGTAAAGCATTTTCTCCCGAGTACAGCAATACCCCATATGCGATCACAAACTGCTGTTTGGACACATGGCAGGACTCAGAAGGGAAGGTTGCGCCATTTGGCTTTTTGAGCGCATATTTTGCTGAATTGGTTTCTAGGTGCCATGTCGTATGTGCAAAGTTTCTTGAGGTACTTGTACAGTAGAAATTCCCCAGATGTGACCTCATTTTCGTGACTTTACCTCTACAGGAAGTAAATTAGGGTTGTAGTGAATATTTTGACCGCACAGGTGTTTTATAGTTTCTATTAGAATTGGGCCCTGAAAAATTAGTACACAATAGATGCTTCAGATTGAATATATGCCATTTCAGTGCCCAATGTGTTGTGCCCAGCTTGTACCACTGGAGGCACACATCCCATAAATTGTTAAGCGGGTTCTCCAGAGTACAGTTTTACCCCATATCTGGTCATAAATTGCTGTTTGGCCATACTGCCAGGCTCAGAATGACTGCCTTTTTGCTTTTGGAGCGCAGATTTAGCTTGGTAGCAGTTTTTGTTTAGGGTTTTACTGGTATTTCAGCTTATAATGTGGGGCATATGTAATCTGTACGGAGTACATCAGGGTATATGTAAGCTGGGTGGAGTACATAGAAGGCATAATAGACTGATGTAATATTGGGGTGAATGAATAATAAAACTAATAATCCATGGATTGGTGTGGTACGCTTTGAACCAATCTTTTATGCACAGGCCGTTTTTTTGGGGTATTATACAAAATATATGAGCTCCAGTATTGCCTAATCTTTGACTTCTTCACTAGGCCCATAAGCCGCATAAGGCCCTAAAGTGTCATCATCTCCGCTGCATCTACGGGGTCCACCTGTGGGCCTAGCAAGTGATGATGTGGGGTTTTTAGTAAAAAACTACTGGACCTAAAAAATTAGTCTGGGCCATCATTTAGCATTATTTTGCATCATTGCGTTTTGAGAGTCATAATGTTTTATTTTTCCGTTGACTGAGCTGTGTGAGGGCTTTCTTTTGTGGAACGAGCTGTCATTTGTATCGGTTCCATTTTGGGGTACATGCGATTTTTTTTTTTTTCTCTATTTATTCCAGTTTTTTGGGAAGATGAGGAAACCAATGAATTAAATAAAATAAAAATACTCTTTTCTAAAATAAATCATGTTTTAGTGCTGCCATTTTCTGACAGCCATAACTTTTTAAATTTTCAGTTGATATCGCTGTGGGAGGGCTGTTTTGCGTGACAAAATATAGTTTCTATTGGTTTCATTTTGCGGTACTTGTGACTTTTTAATCACTCCTTATTTTAAAAAAAATATGAACAAAAAAAAATGCTGTCATTGTTTTTTATTTAATTTTTTTACAGTGTTCACCGTGCAGTAAAAATAACATAATATTTTTATAGTTCAGGCCGTTCCGAACGCATGATAACTATTATGTATAGTTTTTTTAATGTTTTCATTTTGTTCCAATTATAAAGGACTTGATCAGGGAAACAGGGCGATTATTGTATTTATTACTTAAAACTTTTTATTCATTTATTTTTTGTAAACATTTTTACTTTTTTTTACTCCTACTTGGGGACTTGAAGATCTGATCTTCTGATCCCCAGTAAAATACACTGCATTACTTATATAGTATTGTATTGTAACTGTCATTCTTCAACTGAGTATTGTATTGTATTGTAACTCTCATTATTCAACTGACTGTTAAGTCTATTCATTAAGCAACCACTTAGATGCGGCAGTCGCTATTAACTGGCACATTTAAATGGCGGCGATCGGCGGTAAGTTCCGCTGACACCCGCTGAAGATGAAGCGAGCACAGCTCCTGTACCCGCTTCATCACAGAGCATGACTGTATTCCCTATGGCGGGAATGCACTGTTAATCAGGACGTACAGTCTCGCCCATTAGCCGGAAGGGGTTGAAGAGAGTTTGTCACCAGAAATATACCTATCAATCTCGCAACAGAGTAATATAGTGTAGGCTCACCTGAATCTAAAGGTTTTTTTTCCTTTTTCACATGAGTTCCTCCTTTTGCAGAGAAAATCACTTTAGTAAAAAAATTAAAATTAGCTGTTTGGAGAAACAATGGCGTCACTGTTGCTCCGAAACGCTCTCGCTTCTTTCCCCAGTAAATCCCTCCCTCCACTCTTTCTTTGATTGACAGGGGCCAGGCAGTGTAAAAGCCGAGTTCATGCCTGACCCCGTAGTCTTCTGAACGCTTGCGCGCCTCTGCTTCATAATCAGTGCATTCGCTGTACATCCTTGACTTTTCACTGGTCTAATCGGCTGTAATGTGCATGTGCCGATTAAGTCAGACTACACCCGGAAGAGACGGACCTCGGCATCACAGAGCAGAAGAGGGTGTAGTCTGACGTAATCGGTCCATGCGCAGTACAGCCGATTAGACCATTGAAACGTCACGGATGTACTTCGCATGCACTGATTATAAAGCAGAGGCGCGCACACGCGTTTAGGAGAATACGGGGCCAGGCGTGAATTCGGCTTTTACACTGCCTGGCCCCTGCCAATCAAAGAAAGAAGGAAGGGATGAACTGTGGATAAGAAACCAGAGCATTTTGGAGCAATGGTGACGCTCTTCGTTTTCCAAAAAGCTTATTTACATATCTTTTGCATCAATACATTTTTATTGAATTTTCAACATATTATAGTATAATATACATTTTACTATTGAACGAGTTATGAGCAGTATGACATTCAAAAAAGAAAATACACATCTTTTCAAATAACAAGAATAAAGTAAAGTAACTTCAGATAAATAAATAAAAAAAACTTAGGGTAAGGAAAGAAGGGGAAATGGGGATTAAGATATCATAGGTATATGATCTCTACAGTCATCAAATCTATGTATCCATGGGTCCCAAAGGTTAGAAAAGAAAACATATCTATTGCTCCTTAGGTAAAACAACCTTTCATAAACACAATGGTCAGATACCCGCCTTATCACCTCGTTACAAGATGGAGACGTGGAAGATTTCCAAGCCTTGGCAATCAAAAGTTTAGTTGTGAGAAATACATGGCATGTCAATCACCTAAAGTTAGTGGAGAGATCCTCTATTCCTAGAGAAAGCAGGGCCAGAGCTGGATCTTCAGTAAATTTGATACCCATAAGCGATGAGAGAAGCTGAAACACATCATCCCGCAATGGCACTGAGAGGGCAGCTCCAAAAAAATGTGGTAAAGGGTGCCCGAGTGACCGCACTTTCGCCAGCACAAATCTGACGAATGAGGGTATATTCTGGCTAACTTGGAAGGTGTATAATACCATCTCATTATCAATTTATGATATACCTCCAGTAAACTCATGCAAAGGGAAGACTTCATAGTCCATGTGATTGCCGCATCCCATTGTTCATTGGTAAATTCCCTACCAATATCTTTCTCCCAATTTAGAAAATGGGCCCGCTTAGCAATCTCCACGTCTCGGTTGAAACATCCATATATACGTCTAGTAAAGTTTAAGTCCTCTTTGCTAGGATTAGCTAAATGAGTACATAAAAATTGTGGTAAAGAGACCGTAGTTATAGGAGAACTACTCAAGTAAGACACCATCTGCATATATCTAAACATTTCACTTTGTGGGATATGATGTGTGGAAACTAATTCTGAGAATGATCTTATATCATCCCCATTGAATAGTTCTGACACATAGTTAATATCATAACTCATCCAATTTTGAACCTTCAATTTTGGAATCAGCACTTCAAGAACAGACAGAGGTATGGGTACAGGATCTCCCATAGTATTAGCCGAAGTAATCGAAAGAAGGGAAAGCCAAGCTTGTACAGAAACTCTTACCGTAAGCGCTTTGGGGAGGGGAAGGGATGGTTTTACCGCATAATCCAAAAGGATATTGCATAGGGATTTACTGGCGGTAAGATTTTGTTCTATAGATGTCCAATTGGAAATTGAAGTAGGGAAAATCCATGCACACAAATGCTTAACTATCAATGCTTTATGATAGGATAGTTTGTCGGGCATTCCCAATCCCCCTTCTCCGGCTATGTAACCTAAGAATGGAGGAAGCAATTCTCGGATGTCTTCCTCCCCAAATAAATGTTCTAAGTTGCTTTTGAAACTTCAAAAGATGGGAGGATGGAATGGGAACAGGCAAAGTACGTAAAAATATATAGAATTTTTGGGAGAATAAACATTTTCTAACATGTTACGTCCCAACCAGTATGGTTCATGTTTTGATATGTTTTTAAGTTCTTCCTGTATAGTAGAGAATAAGGGACCAAGGTTTAATTTAGGGAGCAAGGAAAGCGGAAAACCAATCTGTATCCCCAAATAAGGAATCAAGGTTTTCTCCCACTGGAAGGGAAACTCATCCTGGAGAAATTTCCTCAAATTTATTATTAATCAACAACCCCAGCATCTGGGACTCGGTAGCATTAATTTTGTAATACGAGACTAAACCAAATTGCGATATAACAGTAAAAATTTCTCTCAGTGAGGACAAAGAATAGGAAATTGTTAAAATGACGTCGTCTGCAAATAATCCCAATTTATGTTGGCAAAATCTCACAGGGATCCCCTTAATGTATATATTGGAGCAGATAGATTTTGCAAAGGGCTCCATAACCAGAGTAAATAATAGTGGGGATAGTGGACAGCCCTGTCGAGTTCCATTGGTTATGTGAAATGGAGTAGATATGGAACCACCCGACAAAACCCTAGCTGAAGGAGAACCATAGAGAACCTGAATAGCTCTTAATATAGGATCCACAAACCCAAATCACCAATGTATTCTGTCGAACACATTCTCTGCATCCAGGGTAAGGAAGAGAGAAGGCGTCCGACTACTTTCCACCTTTGTCATAAGATTAATAATACGTCTGGTGCCATCAGGGGCCTGTCTTCCCTTTTTTAATCCAACCTGGTCTGAATGAATTAATGTCGGTAGTATGTCAGTCAATCGAGTGTCCAGAATTTTAGAATAGATTTTCGTGCCACAGTTGAGTAGGGAAATTGGCCTGAAGTTAGCTGGAGTAGTTGGAGATTTCCTCAGTTTAGGTATAGTAACTATTGTAGCCTGAAGCATTTCTCCAGGAAGGTTTCCCGTTTTTGGCAATTAACCCCATAAATGCGGCGACCAATTGCGATCTCCGCATTTAAGGGGTTTAAAGCAATCGGCAGCCAAACGAAGTGATTGTGAGGGCTGCCGATGCTTGTTGTGGCAATCGGAGGCCAGACACTGGCCTCCGGGTTGCCATGTACGGAAGCCTCGGAGGAGCAGCCTCCGGCCGATCCTCCTAAGCTTCCTGTCAGTGTGACTGTCATGTCACAATTACAGTTAGAATACATTACACTACGTAGGTAGTGTAATGTACTCTAGCAGCGATCAAACTGCAAGTCTAAATGTCCCCTAGTGGGACAAGTAAAAAAAAAAAGGTAATAAAAATGTTTTCAAAAAAATGTACAAATAAAAGTTATAAGTTAAAATGCATTTTTTCCTATAATAAGACTTTCGTTATAGGAAAAAAATTAACACGTTAAAAAAAGTACACATATCTGGTATCACTGCGTTCGTAACTATCCTAACTATAAAACTATAATGTTATTTTTCCCGTACGATGTACAACCCCAAAAACATCAATAAAAAACGACACCAGAATCATTATTTTTTG
This sequence comes from Rhinoderma darwinii, assembly GCF_050947455.1. Taxonomy (NCBI): domain Eukaryota; kingdom Metazoa; phylum Chordata; class Amphibia; order Anura; family Rhinodermatidae; genus Rhinoderma; species Rhinoderma darwinii. The sequence goes on from NC_134689.1 coordinate 78,884,442, forward strand.
GTCACCACCCCTCACAAAATAGAGAATAAAAAGTGATCAAAAAGTCGCATGTACCCAAAAATAGTACAGATAAAAAACACAACCCGTCCCGCAAAAAACAAGCCCTTACACAGCTTTTTTGAATAAAAAATTAAAAAGTTATGGCTCTCAGAATATTGTGACACAGAAAATAAATGATTTTATAAAAAAGTGATTTTATTGCGCAAACGCTGCAAAACATAAAAAAAACACCTATATACATATGGTATCACCGTAATCGTATCGACCTGCAAATAAAGCAAAATTGTCATTTATAGCGCACGGCGAACGCTACAAAAAAATAAACTAAAAAACATTGTCAGAATTGCTTGTTTTTGGTCACCCGGCTTGCAAAAAAATGGAATAAAAAGTGATAAAAAAATCGCATATACCCCAAAATGGTACCAATGAAAACTACAGATTGTCCCGCAACAAATAAGCCCTCACAAAGCTCCGGTGGAGAAAAAATAAAGAAGTTCAAAATGTGCAGAGGGTTCAAAAAGCAGATAAGATCGGGCGCCATTTATCAGTGAGACATTTATCAGAAGCCTGTAAAAATAACAATATACTGCAATACATTAGTATTGCAGTATATTGTACCAGCGATCCAATGATCGCTGGTTCAAGTATCCTAAGGGGACTGCTAAAATGTGTAGAAGAATTAAAGTTTATAGTAGTGAGAAAAAAAAATGTAAAGTTAAAAAAAAATGTTTTTTCCATTTTTCTTATAAAGTAATGTAAAAAAATAAACAAAATTGGTATCGCTACATCCGTAAAAGGCTGAACTATTACAATATACCATTATTTAACTCGCATGGTGAACACCGTATAAAATTTAATTTAAACCGCCAAAATCACATGTTTTTTTGTCATCTTAGATCTAAAAAAAAAAGTAATACAACTTTTTGAACACTTTTTATGTACTAAAAAGTGGTACCAATAAAAATTACAGCTCGTCCCGCAAAAAATAAGACCTCCCACCGCTCAATCAACCGAAAAATAAAAAAGGTACGGCTCTCAGAATGTGGTGAAACAAAACAATTTTTATTTTAACAATTAGATTTTTCTTTGTAAAAGTAGTATAATATAAAAAAAACGATATAAATTTGGTATCACCGTAATTGTACTGAGCCGTAGAATATAGTAAAGTTTTAGTTTTTATCGCGTGGTGAAAGCTGTAAAAACGAAACCCCCAAAACATGGAATCAGATTTTTTTCCAATTTCAGCCCGCAAAGAATTTTTGCAAAGGAGTTTCCCCAGTACATTTTATGGTACTTTAAATGGTGTCAATAGAAACTACAACTCCTCCCGCAATAAATAAGCCCTCACATCACTCTACTGATGGAAAAAGAAAAAAGTTATGGCTCTTGGAAGGCGGAGAGTAAAAAACGAAAATAAGGTAGCAAAAAATGGATCAGTCCTGAAAGGGTTAATTCATTTCTAATGAAAAAATGTATGACCACTTGTGGGGTATTTCCGTACTCTGGAAAAATTGCTTTACAAAGATTGGTTGTTTTTTTCTCCTTTATCCCTTGTGAAAATGAGAAAATGCAACATTTTAGTGGAAAAAAATTGTGATATGCATTTTCACGGCCTAATTCTAATAAATTCTGCAAAATACCTGTGTGGTCAAAGTGCTAACTATACCCTTAGATAAATTCCAAAATGGGGTAACTTTTGGGGTGTTTCCACTGTTTTGGCACCACAAGACCTCTTCAAACCTGACAAGGTGCCTAAAATATATTCTAAAAAAAAAAGATGCCCAAAATCCACTAGGTGCTTCTTTGCTTCTGAGACCGGTGTTTCCGTCTATTAGCGCACTAGCGCACTAGGACCACTATTTCTAAAAACTGCAGAATCTGGGCAATAAAATATTGAGTTGCATTTCTCTGGTAAAACCTTCTGTGTTACAAAGAGAAATGCATTAGAAATGAATTTCGGCAAAAAAAATTACATTTGTACATTTCACCTCTGCTTTAATTCCTGTGAAACGCCTTAAGGGTTAAAACACTTAGCGACTGCTGATTCGAATACCTTGAGGGGTGCAGTTTTGAAAATGGGGTGATTTAAGGGGATTTTCTAATATATAAGGCCCTCAAAGCCACTTCAGACCTCAACTGATCCCTGAAAAAAATGACCTTTTTCTGCTAAAGTTCTAAGCCTTGTAACGTCCTAGAAAAATAAAAGTATGTTAAAAAAACAATGCAAACATAAAGTAGACATATGGGAAATGTTAATTAGTAACTATTTTGTGTGGTATTACTATCTGTTTTACAAGCAGATACATTTAAATTTAGAAAAAAATAAATTTTCTCTAAATTTTGGTGTTTTTCAGAAATAAATACCAAATAATCTACCAAATTCTTTCACTAACATAAAGTACAACATGTCACAAGAAAACGATCTCAGAATCGCTTGGATAGATAAAAGCATTCCGGAGTTATTACTACATAAAGTAACACATGTCAGAGTTGAAAAAAATTGGCTGTGTCCTGAAGGGGTTAAGAAAGAATGTGTTAATTCGCCAGGAAGTAATAGGACGAGCAGAATGTATCAAGGACAGCTGTAAGAAAACAGGAGCGTGATCGGACCAGGTTGTTCCACCAATTTCTGTTGATCTAATATTCTGTAAGGTATTCCTATCCACCAAAAACATATCTATTCTAGAGAAGGTCTTATGTATCTGAGAATAAAAAGTATATTCCCTAGAATGTTAATTTAATCCTCTAAATGTGTCATACATTTCTTCTTTGTGCAACCATGCTGAAAGGGAAAAAGAAGATCTCCTGTCCCGGCAGGTAGTATCCCACTGATCATCAGCAATAGTGTTAAAGTCCCTACATAATATAAGTTGCCCTTTAGCTATCTTGCGTATCTTTCACATAGTTTTGTTCGAGAAACGAATCTGAGAAGAATTAGGAGCATATATATTGACAATTGTAAATTGTACATTATTGAGCATCCCCACCAAGACCAGAAACCTTCCCCCCCCAATCATGACCCCCTCTTTTTTACTTAAAGCATTTGCCTGATAAAATAGAGGGAATTTATGGTGAGAGAACCTTGGGCATGCCCGTTGAGAAAAATGAGTTTCTTGGAGACAAATTATGTCCACATGAGAAGATAGCACACAGAGGACCTTTTAAATGGAGATTTCAAGCCTCTAGCATTTAATGACATAAGTTTAAGCACCATGGACATAAACACATGAGAGCGTCTGATAACTATAAATCAGGTTATGAAATAAACCCTTAACATGGTAATATGCTGAATATGTCAGAGAATCACGTCTGCTATAATATGTTGAGGAAAAGGGAGGAAAGAAGGGGAAGGACAAAAACGAGGAGGAGGTTACAATGGTCTTCAGGTAGACTTTTTCCCCTAAGTCTTTAGGAACTGATAGCCAATTTTACTGGTGAAGTTATGTTTGTTCACATAATGTTGTTATTGTTTTTTATAATTTCGTTTTTGTCCTTTGGTCCTCTGTGTGCTATCTTCTCATGTGGACATCATTTGTCTCCAAGAAACTCATTTTTCTCAACGGGCATGCCCAAGGTTCTCTCACCATAAATTCCCTCTATTTTATCATGCACTAAAAGTCAGCGATGAGCAGGACCTTGTTGCCAATCCGGTAAGATTCTTGTTGGAGAGGTTTTATTGTGTCTAGGAGAGGAAACCAATGGAGATATGTTCCATCGTGCGATCAAGGCCTCTCCCTCTTCCACTTTAGCCACGACATGTAAGGATCCATTCCTAAGAATAAGTAGCTTAGTAGGAAAGCCCCATTTGTAGGCTATATTATTTTTCCTCAGAGCCGCAACCTTATTTGGGACAAATCTGCTTGAAGATGAATTGTTTCATACGGAGCAGGCAAGGTATGAGAGCGCCTAGACGCCGACATGAGACTCCTTTGTTTGAAAAAAATGTATGTGGGCTATTACATCCCTAGTGATATCAGCTGGAAGTGCTTTCGGTTTAGGGAGTCTATGGGCTCTGTCTATTATAAGATCTGACTTTTGAGATGATGGTAAAACAGCCTTAATAAGTTGCTGAGGATAGGAAGTCAAAGCAGCTGGTTGTACAGATTCAGGAATGCCTCTGAATTTCACATTATTCCTCCTATTCCGATCCTCCAGATCTGCTAGTTCCAATTTGAGAGTTTCAACCTCTCCTGCAAGGGTTTGATAAGCGTCTACCATATCATTATGGGCAGTTGTAATTTCTCCCATCTTATTTTCCACGTGATCAACTCTATTGCCTAGGTCATTAACAGTGGCAGACAATTTTGCAGAGTACTGCGCTTAGTCCTTTTGAAATTAACCTCTCAAGGCTAGCATCATGAATTTAATAAAATGTTCTGAAGCTGCTTGGTCCGTGGAGGGGAAGACCTCTATGGGATCTGGTACTGCAGTGGAGTATGAGCAATCCTCAGCATGGGATATACTGTCCAAATCTAATCTGGGTTTCTGCTTCATTGCACATGCAAAAGGGTATGCATCAGATACCGCATCTCTGCCAGGTGCCTCCATTTCAGGGTGGGAGACAGTTTGGAGTTTGATCTGGTGAGGAAATCTCTGCAGAAGTCTGTGAGGCGTTTAAGTCCAGTGGAGAGAGCTTTCTTCCGAGTCCTCATTCTGTTGTGCTCTAAGGATCGGTACAAGGCTGCAGTACACCGAAGGTAAGTGCAATTAGCCGCTTAAATCCGTTGCTGAGAGGTCAGAGTACGGAGCTCACAGAGATGCGACCGCTCCGTTCGGCATCCAGTCCACGCCCCCTAATTTACATATCTTGAATAAAGTGATTTTCTCGGTAAAGGAGGCACTCATTTGAAAAAGGAAATAAACTTTAGATACAGGTGAGTCTACACTATATTACTCTGCTGCTAGTTTGATAGTTAAATTCCGGTGACAGACTCCTTTTAAGATAAAGCAACTTACAGATATATTGTATACTTTTCTTCTTTCTAGAGTTGAACTATTTGGCATACTGTTTTCCAGGGAGCATTGCTCTTAAGACCCCCTACCAGCTTGATCTCCTCAAGGAGAATTAGTACCTTCAAAGAGCTTACAAGAAAGAATGCAGAAACATTTGTCTTATGATCCAATACTGTACATTATACTAACAATGCACACTCTTACTTGAGAATCGTGCAATCAATAAAATAACTATGGTGGCATGTATAATTATTCTAAAACAATTGTAGATTAAATAAATGAAATCACTTTTTTATGTTGTACATTCATTTGTACAAACCTAAGCACCAATTTTATTAGATCAGCTTTCAATGACATAAAAGTATTGTCTTTATATCATATTTATTGTGGAAAATGTATTGATAATGGTTTAAAGATAGATAGCCTAAAGCATGAGGTGCGAGGTTGAACATGCGTCAAATTTTTCAGTGGCATACACGCAGTTTGATGGATTTGGCGCATGTTAGACTCTTAACCATTTTCACACCACCTACCCTTTTCTCAGTACTTAGTTGAAGCACCTTTGGCAGCGATAACAGCCTCCAGTCTTCTTGGGTATGATGCCACAAGGTTTAGACACCTGGATTTGGGGATTTTTTGCTATTCTTCTCTCCAGATCCTGTATCCCGTGCTACCTTGTTCCTGTGCCATAAAGTGTTAGAGTAGTGTTGTGCCGTATACTACGCCTTCTGTGTTACACTGCGCCTGGTGTTTGCCTGCTGCCAAGGTCGCCAAGGTCCCATCCGAGCCTACCATCGCTACTGTCTGAATTACCACAGGTACCCTTATTCGAACTATAGACATTGACTTGGTATCCTGTTGACCAGCTGCTATCCCGCTACGACGGTACGGCCCAGTGGGTCCACACACCCACCGTGACAGTCAGGTTGCATGGGGACTGCGGTGGACATCCATTTTCATATCTCTCCAGAGATGTTGCATTGTGTTCAAGTCAGGGCTCTATCTGGGCCACTCAAGGACAGTCACAAAGTTGTCCCTAAGCCACTCCTGTGTTGTCTTGGCTTTTTTGCTTAGGGTCATTGTCTTGTTACATAGGTTGAAAAAAGACATAGGTCTATCAGGTTCAACCTTTCTCAATATATTACCCGCCATTCATTTCTTGATTAATTATAGCCCTTATTGCCATTTGGTGACGGAAACATTGCTAATGGTTTCCGTTTGTCACCATTCTGTCAGGTTTCCGTTTTTTGACGTAATCAATAGCGCAGTCGACTGCGCTATTGATTCCTTCGAAGAAACGGAAACCATTAGCAATGTTTCTGTCACCATTGATATCAATGGTGATGCAAACGGAAGCTAAGGTTCCGTTTGACTTTCTGTTGTGGGGTTCACCCAACGGAAACCTCCGATGGAACCCCTCAACGGAAAGCAAACACTGATGTGAACATGCCCTTAGGTTGGTATGACCTCTTTTATTATTTTTTTATTTTAAGTTCCACTCTTTCAAGGATATGCTTTTAATTAATATGCTACATCAAATGTTCACACTATAGTGATAAAGGGTTTAGGCTAAAGCTGAAGTATTGAGCTACGATTCAACATACCACGTTTTTCCATATAGTTGGCAGCATAGCATTGTAGAGCATAATGGCATAAGCTCAGAAACAAACCAGATACAACCAGAAACAAAAGGAATGCATAAAGCATATTTAGAAAGTTCAGGAATTCTCATGATTTGGCCACGCTAACGTACTGAAAATGAACATCCGCCCTAGGCTCATGTATCTTTTCCAAACTATCCACATTACCATACATCAGCTTGGACATATTAACCAGACCCAAACACAAAGGAAGTCTAAGGCTCCCAGATTGTTAGAAATACTATTTGGCTGCTGGACATGCGCATGTAGACTAAATTCAGTGCTCCCTTAGAAAGCATTAGCTACAGATCGCACAATCTAGCTGTCCCAAGGTCCTCACCCCCCCCCCCCATGGACCCAGTATGTCTGACCTTTCTTTGGGATCCATGTCAGTCCACACTACATGGCCCCTCTACAAACTCTAATCCCGTCAGATGCAGCACTGCCCAGAGCTCCTTATGACTAATCACAGCTCTCTCATTTTTAGTCCACAGTCAAAAGTGATATGCAACGATATAGACTCTTCTCTGATTTTGAGCAGCTTTGCCTCTCATTGTTTCCTCCTGCACACTCCATATCATTGCTTTATAATCTCTTCCTAAACCACTTGTCCCGCAATCTACCCTCCTACCACTCTGCATGGTAAAAGAAGTTAAAGAAACATTTGAGGAGTCTCATTTTAAATGTTTATTTTCCGATAAAACGCTTATCACCAATGTGGTGCAAAGAACCTCCTTTAAAAATTGTGTTATGTTGGTACAGGGTACCTGACATACACCACCGTTGGTATCCGGGATATCCGGGAGAATGATGCATATGTAGCATGGAGAAGGGGGCTATGTCACACATATGGTTGCGCTGCCCACCAGTACACAGGTTTTGGATAGGCCTCTCACGTTCATCACTCAAATGACTAGTATTTCTATTCCAAATACCCTTCTACACTTTATGATCCCCCCTGTTTCTTCTAAATATAAAAGGTAATTGACAAGGTAATTCTTAAGGCAGCGAAAAAATTTCCTTCCTCGTCGTTGGAAGAGTCTGGACTCTCTCTCTTTAGAGAAATGGTTTGCTGAAATATCCCTCTCAAATAGAATGACGAAACTAATAGCCACAACCCCAGCTGCCCTAGACAGATGGAAGGACTGGATGGATTTCCAACGCTTTGATTCATACCGCTCAACTCCAAATTAAATTCAACATGGCCTTTCTCTAGCTGGCTACCTATCCAGGGATTTATCTAATTTTTCAGTGCTTTATCAATTTAGGTCAGCTGTCCCCCACCGATAGGCACCTCTGACACACTATGTTTTCTAAAACTACTGATGCTGAAACACTTTTCCTCTTGCATCCCTGCCCTCCCACCTCACCCTACTAGACCCTTCCCTTTCTTCTTTATATGTGTTTTTATTGTTTAGCAATTTTGTGTAAAAAAAAATTACACTGTTGTCATATTTTTGATTTCTTTTTCTTTTTCCCATGTTACTCTTCTAGAAAAAAAAGTTCAATAAAAAATAAAATTGGGAAAAAAAAGTTCAGATGAACTTCATAAAATACTTTACCTTTAGTAGAACAGCCAACAATTAAAACATACTTGGAAATTAGGTGTTACAGAACACAGAGTGTAGAGTGTAGTGGTGGAACATACACTATATGGAAAAAAGTATTAAGACACCTACAGATTACAACTACAGGAGCTTTTATGACATTCCATTCAAAATCCATAGTTAATATAGGGTTGGTGCCTCCTTTGCAGCTAAAACAGCTTCCATTCTTCTGGGAAGGTTTTCTACAAGATCGTCTTAGTGAATTTTCATCCATTCATCCTGAAGAGTATTTGTGAGAGCAGACACTGATGTTGGAAGAGAGGGCCTGGCTCGCAATCTCCGTTCCTGTTCATCTCAAAAATGTTCGATTGGGTTAAGGTCAGGACTCTGTGTGGGCCAGTCAAGTTCTTCCACAACAAACTCACCAAACCATGCCTTTGATTTCTTGCTTTGTGCACTGGGTCACAGTCATGCTAGAACAGAAAAGGGCTGAACCCCAAACTGTTCTCACAAAGCTGGAAGCATACAATTGTCCAAAATGTCTTGGTATGCTGAAGCATTAGGATTTCCCTTCACTGGAACAAAGGGGCCTAGACAAACTGCTGAAAAACCACCCCATAGCCTTATCCCTCCAACAAACTTTGCAGTTGGCACAATGCAATCAGGCAGGTAACATTCTCCTGGGATTCTCCAAATCCAGTCTCGTCTATCAGACTGCCAGGTGATGTAGCGTTATACATCACTCCACAGAACACGTTTCCACTTCTCCAGAGTGCAATGACAGCGTGCTTTACACCACTCCATCTGATGCTTGGCATTGTGTTTTCTGATGTAAGGCTTGCATGCAGCTGTCTGGCCATGGAAACCCATGCCATGATTCTCCTGATGCACAGTATTTGTGCGGATGTTAAAGAGAACTTTTCACCTGCCCATACATGTGCAGCTGAGTGCAGCATTTAATAGGCAGGGCTGCACAAACCCTGGGGCACTTTATATATTTTTTCCTATCTTCCTCCGTTATTTAGATATCGGTGACATATTTGGCGCCCGATATTTAAATAACCCTGTGAACTGTCAATGGGGCGTGTAATTGGCAAGGGGGCGTGTAACATTGCTGTGACACTGTCCAATCAGCTACGGACAGTGTCACAGCAAGAGCTGGAGAGAGGAGAGCGTGTGTGCATATATTGTGCAAACGATCCAGTGATCACTAGTTCAAGTCCCCTATGGGGACTAATTAAAAAAGGACAATACAGTTAAATAAATACAAAAAATATATTAATAGTTCAAAAAACCCTTTTTCCCCATATTTCACCAAAATAAATTATAAAAAATAAACATAATTCGTATCGCCGCGTCTTTAAAAGTCTGTTTTTTTAATAATATGACATTATTTAACTCACATAGTGAACGCCTTGAAAGAAAATGAAAATGCTAGGATTGCTGGTTTTTGGCCACCGTGTCTTACAATAAATTAAATAAAGAGTTATCTAAAAGTTGTATTTTCCCCTAAAATGGTACCAATGAACAGCTTCTCCTGCAAGAAACAAGCTCTCGCACAGCTCAATCCAGAAAAAAAATAATACAGTTTTGGGCCTCAGAATATGGCGACACAGAATAAATTTTACTTTTAATAATTCAGTTTATCTTTGTCAAAGTAGTAAAACTTGAGAAAATATAAACATTTGGTATCGCCGTAATCTTATTGACCTGACAAAGTTAACATATCAATTTTACTGCACGGAGAATGCCGTAAAATCGAAACCTAAAATACAATGATTAATTGTCCAGTGTTGCTAAGCACACAATGGCACTGGACACTGGGAGAAGCATGCCAGGCAAACATGCCCCATTTTTGCCATAGGATGTTGAACCCTGTTCTAGGCTATAACTACATGGCATTATTTGGCCACTCACATAAAATCAGTGTTTGCCTTTCAATCATTGCAAACAATCTGACCGGATCTAATGTGTTCAAGTTAGTTTATTTAGTTATAGACATTTGTTACTTTTTGTTATTCTAATCTATTCATACAAATGCGATGTTGGCTAAGTTATACAGAGAAAAGTTGAGGGTGGCAAATTTGTTAAGGGTTAGAGACTGGTCAATTTAGGGGCACAAATTAAATTTTTATTTCTTTAGCCAAGCTCCTTTCCACTCCTGAAGAACAGACATGCAAGTTAGATTTAAATAAACACTAACTTTTCTTATTATAATAGTATACCTGATATACAGTACTATGAAAAAATGCTGCAAAGTAAGAATGCTTTAAAAAATAGAAGTGTTAGTCTTTTTTTTTTAATCAATTAACAAAATACAAAGTGAATGAACAGAAGAGAAATCTATATCAAATCAACATTTGGTGTGACCACCACTTGCCTTCAATTCTTCTAGGTAGACTTGCACAAGTCATGGATTTTGTAGGATTTTAGTCAGGTGTCTGATTAATCAATTATACCAAACTGGTGATAATGATCATCATGTTCATATGTAGGTTGCAACACAATCATTACCTGTAACAGAAACATCTGTGTAGGAGACTTAAAACTGGGTGAGGCACAGCCAAACTATGCTACAAAGGTGAGGATGTGGAGGACCGTTTCATGCCACAGGTTCGCCATGGCAAGACTGAGCACAGCAACAAGACACAAGGTAGTTATGCTGCATCAGCAAGGTCTTTCCCAGACAAAGATTCCAAAGCAGGCTGTGGTTTCAAAATGTGTTGTTAAAGCTCTTTTGAAGAAGAACAAAGAAACAGGAAATGTTAATGACCGAGATGCAGAGTTCAGCCAAGGAAACCTAGTGCAGCAGATCAATGACACATCATTGCATACTTCCCTTCAAAATTGGAAGATGTCCAGCAGTGTCATCAGCTCAGAACTGGCAGAAACCAGCGGGACCCAGGTACACCCATCTACTGTTCGGAGAAGTCCAGCCAGAAGTGGTCTTCATGGAAGAATTGCGCCCAAAAAGCCATACCTTCAATGTGGAAACAAGGCCAAGTGACTGAACTATGCACAAAATCGTAGGAACTGGGTTGCAGAAAAATGGCAGCTGGTTCTGTTGACTGATAAGTCAAAATGTAAAATATTTGGCTATAACAGAAGGCAGTTTGTTCGCCAAATGGCTGGAGAGAGGTACAATAATGAGTGTCTGCAGGCAACAGTGAAGCATGTTCCTTGCTTCGGGCTGCATTTCAGCGAATTGAGTTGGAGATTTATTCAGGAATAATGGTGTCCTCAATGCTGAGAAATACAGGCTGATACGTATCTGCCATGGAATACCATCAGGGAGGCGTCTGATTGGCTCCAAGTCAATTCTGCAGCAGGACAGCAGCCCTAAACATACAGCCAATGTCATTAAGAACTATCTTCAGCATAAATAAGAATAAGGAGCTCTGGAAGTGATTTATATGGCCCCCAAAGAGCCCTGCTCTCAACATCATTGAGTTTGTCTAGGATTATATGAAGAGACAGAAGGATTTGAGGAAGCCTACATCCACAGAAGATCTGTGGTTAGTTCTCTAAGATGTTTGGAACAACCTCTCTGCCGAGTGTGCAAGTGTACATAGAAGAATGTACATAAACTGTGTGCTAGTGTACATAGAAGAATTGATGCTGTTCTGAAGGCAAACAGTGGTCACACCAAATATTGATTTGGTTTAGATTTATCTTCTGTTCATTCTTTTTGCATTTGTGTTAATTGAAAAATAAAACTAACACTTCTATTTTTGAAAGCCTTCTTACTGTGCAGCATTTTTCTACAACTGCCTAAAACTTTTGCACAGGGCAGGGGGGAGCAGAGAGAGAGAAAGACACAGATGCTGCTGTCTATAAAACTTTATGGAGAGGGAAAGGGGAGCAGGAGGAAGGTGCAGAGAGAGAGAGAGAGAGACCGATGATGCTGCTCATAGAAGTCTGTTGAGGGGAGGTGGCAGTAGGAGGAAGGAGCAGAGAGAGGAGACACAGATGCTGCTGTCTATAGAAGTCTATGGAGAGGAGGGGGAGAAGAGAGAGGAAGGAGACACAGGCTGCTGGTTAGAGTTCTCTCACCTCAATGCTGAATTCCCAACTGCACTGCTCATTACTGCTGCATAATCCCTTCCATGTTGCTGATGCTTTTATATATGTGATAGAGATAGAAGAGCAGATTCTCCTTATCTCTGTGTGCTTTGTATAGGAGAGATGATATCAGTTACACTCCACCCACTAGCTCAGGGAAAACTGAGAATTAGAGAGAGCGCCTGCAGAGGGCAAAACTGATAAGTAATGCAGAATACAAGTCATGTAATAGCGAGACATAGTGTTACTCCTCTTGTATACACACATGACAGCTTATTCTGAAAAGTCACCTAAAAAGTTGAGTATGCTTTAAAAGCGTTATAGTGATACAGCTCCATCTTACTGTCTCCCACATTTGTGATTGCAGACTTAAGGAGTTCATGTAGAATTGCCTAACGCTCCATGACGAATATATTAGTCATGGAGCAGCGTTCCTGAATGCTTCATGACGAATATATTCATTATGGCATTAAACCGTCACCGTGTCTTAGTGCACGGTGACAGAGCTGTGTAAAACTTATGACAACATATGGGGTATTGCCGTAATTGGGAGAAATTGCTTTTCAAATGTTGGGGTGCTTTTTCTCCTTTATTCCTTGTAAAAAATAAACATTTGTACCTTTTATCGAAAAAATTTGATTTTCAATTGCACAGCCTAATTCCACAAAATACAGCAAAACCCCTGTGGGGGTCTAAATGCTCACTATCCCCCTCGATAAATTCCTTCAGGTGTGTAGTTTGCCAAATGGGTCACTTTTGGGGGGATCCCACTGTTTTGGCACTACAAAACCTCTTAAATCCTGACATGGTGCCTAAAATGTATTCTAGTAAAAAGGAGGCCTCAAAATCCTCTAGGTGCTTCTGAAGCCCGTGTTTCAGTCCACTCGTACACTAGGGTCAAATAAATATTGAGTTGCGTTTCTCTGGTAAATCCTATTTTACAGAAAATAATTTAATAAAAAGGCTTTTCTGCATAAAAAAAATTATTTGTTTCTAATATATAGGCCCCTCAAAGCCACTTCAGAACTGAATTGGTACCTAAATAAAAAAAGGCTTTTGAAATTTACTTCAAAATATGAGAAATTTCTGCTTATGTTCTAAGCCTTGTAGCGTCCTAGAAAAATAAAAGATTGTTCAAAAAATGATGCAAATATATAGTAGATATATGGGAAGTGTGAACTAGTAACTATTTTGTATGGAATTATCTGTTTTACAAGCAGATACATTTGAAATCAGAGAAAATTCTATTTTTTAAAAAAATGTAGCTATTTTTCACAAATAAACACTGAATATATCGACCAAATTTTACCACTAACCTAAAGTCCAATGTGTCACGAGAAAACAATCTCAGAATCGCTTGGAGAAGTATAAGCATTCCAGAGTTATTACCACATAAAGTGACAGGTCAGATTTGAAAATGGGCTTGGAGCCTTAAGGCCAAAACTAGGCTGCGTCATTAAGGGGTTAAAATAGCAGACAGAAAATGTGTGTTTAAATCATTTCCAGTCTCACTCACATAGAGATTAAACACTTTTCGCATTTCTGTTTTTTGATTATATATTTGGCTAGCAGCTTGTATTTGAATATATATACTGTCCAGTAAACAAAAACAGCTTTGGGAAAAATACCTCTAAAATTTTTATTACCACCAGCTTGCATGCTTTAGGGATTGTAGAGAACTTTAATGTAAAACAATTGTCAGCCATACATAGCTTTTGTTACAAAACTTGGATCTTGATAAAAAATGTTGGTTTTGCAATCCTTCCAGATCCCTTTTATTTCCAGACAGCAACACTTTTGGTCAATAGTTTCTCAGCAAACCAAGAAACTTAAACGTACACTTTTGTGATGTACAACAGATGTATCTAAGGGGTTAAAACTCTGGTGCAGAGCTTCAGAAACTTTCAGGTGTTTAAAGCTCTAATTTTGCTTTTAAGTATTATCCATTATAGTCAGAATACGATAATTGTTAAACATTAATTGTAAAGCCGGTGGTAAGTTCTGTTCCTGCCTGCGGTCCCCGCCATCTGGTTGCTCACCTTCCCCGCCGGCGCCCTGGCCGCTGGCATTCCTGCTCTGCCTCCCGTGGCCATTCTCCTCATGCTCGCTGCTGCTCTGCACGCATTCACAATCCTCCCCAACCAATCCCTGATGCTCTGGGTTTATCCACTCGTCACCTATTGCATGAGCAACAGTGGTGCAGTTTAGTTTGTTACTGCAAAGGTTCCTGTCGGCATCCCACTAGCTGCTACCATTTTGTCTTGTTATGGGCTATCAGTCTATATCCTGCTATCTGCTGCCAGTTCTTATTCTGCTACCTGCTTCCAGTATGTATCCTACTACCTAGTATGTACTGTGACCTCAGATCTCCACCTGCCTGCCATGAGATCATCAGGCAGTGCCTGTACCCATGGTAATTCACAGTTGTCTCCTGGTCTGCTGGGCCAGCTGCCACTCACACCGGGACCACCTCAAGGAGTAGCAACCTAGTAGTCTCCCCGTATCAAATTCCAGATCCACATACAGGGGTTAAAGAGTGAATACCGGGGAGGCTATTCAGGCAACGCCCTTAGAGGAGTCCCAAAGTCAAATCGGTTGAGTAGAACAGTGTGTCCACAACCCGCTGGTAATTACAATCATTATATGTTTCAATAAATACAGTGGTCACTGTGATATTTCTCTTGAAATAAGAATAGTATCCATAACTTAGAGGTAGTCAGAACTACTAGTCGATACATTGAATTTAATAATAAAAATGTATGCAGTACACACAAAAAAAAAATGGAGCTCCAACCATCATTTAATCCGTCATTCAGAGCAGAGGAAGCGCTTTCTATCACGGCACCGGGTACATTAAAACATAGATTTCTTGGTCTTTCAACCTGTATGACTGTCACTACAGGTATGATTATGCTGCTCTCCCTGTTCACTATATAGCGTTGTCAGCGGTTTAAAGAGTCAACACTGTCGACAGAGTTAATGTATCAATAACCCCTTGATGCACCGGGACATGACCGTACGTCCTGGTGCAGTGGTTGAATTATGGAGTGGGCTCACGCGCTGTGCCTTCTCCATACGCTGTGGGTATCAGCTGTGTATTACAGCTGACACCTCGCACTAACGGCCAGGAACAGAGATCGCTCTGTTCTTGGTAGTTTAACCACTTAGATGCCACAGTCAATAGCGACGGCAGCATCTAAGCTGTTAGAAAGAGAGGGACGGCCCCCTCCGACAGCTCATAACTCCTCCTGCGACGCATTTGTGGGGTGCCGATGGTTGTCATGGCAGCCCGGGGGCCTAATGAAGGCCCCCAGGTCTGCTCTCTGTCTTTTCCTGCTAAGCGCTGTCTGTCGCAGGGCTTAACAGGAGCCTGTAAAAATTACAAAACACTGCGATACATTAGAATTGCATTGTAATGAACCAGCGATCTGACAATCGCTGGTTAAAATCTCTTAGGTGGACTAATATATGGTGTAAGAAATAGTACCAATAAAAACTACAACTCGTCCTGCAAAATTAAGTTATCCCATCGCTCAATCAACAAAAAAATAAAAAAGTTATGCCTTTCAGAATGTGGCGACAAAAATTTTTGGACGGAAAAATAAAAATGTGATGGCTCTTGGAAGGTGGGGAGTAAAAAACGAAAACTAAAAATGGCTGTGACTGCAAGGGGTTGAGCAGAGCTAATATATCATTGTGTGAGTAAATTAACCTTTAGATCTCCTAACCATTGTTGTATTGCCTATTAAACATTGAGAGTAATGACAACTCTAGTGAAAATAATATCAAGTCTTCTGAAAGTCACCCACTACTCATACAACACTGCGACGATCCTTTAGCCTAAACTATAAAAAGGAATATGGCACACACTGTAATAGTATAACATGTTTAGTGATTAAAATGTTTCTAAAAATCATACAGTTTCCACTTTGTGTTATGACCGGAAGTCACTCTTCTGTGCTGGTGTGACTTATTTTTAGGAGGGGTTTAATACCCATGAGTATATTGCTGGACATATCATTGCTTTGAAGTGGTAGTGAAAGTGATCAAAACGGCGAAGTCAACAAGGTCAGAAAGGGAAATGAAGAGGCGGTGAATTACATTTTTTAAAGAATAATGCCAGCTCTGCTGCTGTGTGGGCTGAACAAATTCCAAGGGCAAACGATTATAACAACAATAAAGAATTTATAGTCCAAAGCCTGTGTGCAAGAGATTGTTGGCTCCAATTTGACTGCATATTTCTCATTGCCCCCCTCCCCTATTTAGTCTTTATCCCTGTCACTGACTGGATGCAGCCGTTGATTTAAATATCGCACAAAGTGTACGTGAATAAAAAATAAATTGGAACATTGCCACATGTATTATCACGCACTTGACATTTTTAAGTAATATAGGAATCAAGAGGACTTTGTCTCTGCCTTGTCTCCATTCGATTTGTCAGGGACCTTGCCAGTTCTCGGCTAGTGAACATGAATCCTAAATCATGACCTTCTATAATTTTTAAAGCAGAAGAAAAATAGTGTGTTCTCAGCTAATTTGATTTTATTTGTTTTGTGTCACAAGGTTTAAGTTTTATTTTATCTTTATAGAATGTCATAATTTTGTATATTTTCAGGGCTTTGCAAATATTTGCATTATACTTTATCTGGTGCACAGATACTGATGCAAAATACTGACTAAAATACAACCGTGAGAAAGTGGCCGTACAGACAAACTAAGCAACTATAGTTTATACTTTATGGTGCTTTTACAGACTCCAGAGCAAATGTGGGGAATTTAACTTCCTCGCTGCTTCACTTCACCAGCTATAAATTGCTCATTGCAGGATTGTTTAACGGACTTGATAAGCATATTACATATCATGCCATTTAATGCAATGCTATTCCCTAATATGCACTTTTACACCCATAAACAGTCCACTCCTTTTAAAGTTTTCAGTCTATACCCACTTTTGCTACACAGACGGATCCCTATCCATAGTGGGGCTCAAAATCTTGTTTACCCATCGTGATCATACACACCTATGCACCATGTTATAGCAAAGAAACTCAAATCCTCTTCTCTAAACAGGCCACATGGTGGTTGATTGACAGCTGTTCATTATAAGGGTTGTGCCACAGTATCAATGCTTGCTTTTGTCAAGGTAAACAGAGTATACAGTATTAGCAGCCCCTCAGATGACCTCAGGTTTTAACGTCAACAATATCCGTCTGTTCCCCATCACCATTCTAGAAATGATTCTGTTGTCTATTTTTAGTACGTGTTGTCTCTAGATTTGTATGACACATAAAGGTATCAGATTGTGTATGGCTCTTAAAAAAGACCTGTCAATTTTTTTTTTATATATATATATATATATATATATATATATATATAAAATAGGCCATTAAGTTCAAATTAACCCCATAAGGAAGTGGCTCTTTTTGGGCTTAAGAACGCAGTAAGTTTTTCTGTTTTTGCCTCACTGCATTTCGGTATCCATTACTTTTTTTACTAACTATGCTGTGTGAGGTCTTGTTTTTTGCGTTTGAGGTGAAATTTTTTCAATTACTTTTAGATACTTAAATAATCATTAACTTTTCAACAAAAAAAATAAATAAATAGTAGAAGTGAATAAAATAAACGTCGTAATATTTCTTATTAATGAAAAATGCCTCTTTCTTGACTTTACCAGGCCCCTTTCCCCCGCCCCCTCCTATCTGTTCACTTACTCCGAATTCACTGCTTTTTTCTGTCTAACTTCTTGAGGGATCAAGTTACAGCTGCCCAAAGAAGTCTTTGGAAAGGGGAGGGGGAGGAGGGAACAGGAGCAGAAAAAGCATCCTAGTAAGGGTATGATCTTGCGCGGCAGATACACTGCATAAAAGTACACAGAGTATCCACCCTCTGCGCTGCAGGGAATTCCGCCTAAAGAAACCACACCAAATTGTGGTGCAGTTTTTTGCCCAGAATGCCCGCTGTGAAAAACTGCACAGAAATTTTTTTTATACTTGCTATGGTCACGTGTCCCACCGACGTCCTGCAGCCCTGTGATGATGTTTCATCCCATGTGACCGCTGCAGCCTGTGATTGGCTGCAGCGGTCATATTGGATGAAATGTCATTACAAGAGGCCGGCCTGGATGAAGAAACACAGAATTCTGGGTAAGTATAAGATTTGTTTTTTTCTGACTCGAGATTTTTGCAGCAGAATCGCAGCTTTTCCGCTGCAAAAAAAGCATCATCTGCTATTTCTTGCGGGTTGTACCTCCCTATTGAATTCAATGGGGAAAACCCGCAACAAATAAGCGGTGTTTACGCAAATACAATTGACATGCTGCGTATTAAGAAACTGCACCACAGGTCAATTTCTGAGCATTTACGCAACCTGTGCATGAGATTTGTTGCTACTGTATTATGCTGCAGATTTTCTGCAAGGAAATCCGTTGCAGAAAATCCACAGTATTTATGCTACGTGTGAACTGACCCTTAGTGTTATATCTCGCCCCAGTACTGGATTTACAGCTACAATGCTCATTACTGCTGTATTACTTGTTAGATAGAGATATAAGAGCAGGATTCTTCTCTTCTCTATGTGCAGTATATAGAAGACTTGACAGCAGTTATGCTTTACCCTCCAGCTCAGAGAAAACTGAGAATTAGAGAAGTGTTATTCCTCATGCACACACATGATAGCTTATTATCAAAAGTCACCTGAAAGGTTAGGTACACCTTAACATTTAGTTAGTTTATATATTTAAAAAAAAATTAAGCAGAACTTTCAAAAACATTTTTATGTCATTCTCCGAACAACTTATGCCCTAATTATCTCAGGACAGCCCTGGGGGCCTTTGTTAGGCCCAGGGGTGTCTCTTAAAACTGTAATCCCGGCGATCAGCTGGGATGGAGACCTCTTCTCCATTCAGATGCTGAACTTTATTCGTACTCTATTGATTGCTGCATAACAAAGAATCCCAGCTTTTGCCTTGGGGCGGTGTCTGTCAATCACAGCCGACCCCCTTTGGTGATCGCACGGCCACAACATGCCGGCCAGATCAAAGCATGTAAATATACAGCACCGGGTGCTAAATACAAGCTCCAAGAGCCATACATTTATGGCAAATGGCACCAAGGCGTTTAACGTGTATATATTTTTTTTAATATCTTCTATGCTGAGATATGATTGCTTGAAGTTACAGGCCCAAAACCTGATGCTACTTAGATCTCTGATTATATAATTTCCTACTTTTATTATGTTCACAATTATCATTAGATTCAAATCATTATATTAATCATTGTCATCACATATACATTCATAAATTTCCAACTATATAAGCCAGGTAGCATGTGATGTAAATTTAAAAGGGTATTCCCCACCTAAACATTTATGGCATATCCAAAGGATTTGCCATAAATATCTGATAGCTGTGGGTCCCAGCTCTTGGACACACCACCTACCTCTAGAACGAGGGTCACCCAACCCCCATCCCGCCCCGACCACCATATCCAGGTGGAGAATGAATGAAGAGGTGTCCGTACTTTTGTCCAACTCCCTCCATTCTGTTTAATGGGAGTTACGAAAACAGCCAAGCCCCCATTCTGTAGATAGGTGTGTCCCAGACCATTTATGGCATATCTCCTGGATAAATGTTTAAGTTGGGAATACCCCTTTTAGGTATATAAACATATTTTTTTACAATGTTAATATTTACTTTACTTTTTGTGCAGGACGGTATCCTAATAAATGCATCTTAAATATTGGAATTATAAGAAATGATGTAAAGCTTTAAATTTGCCCTTGATTCTTCCCAAATAGTATATATGTTATGTAGTCCCGGATTAAATAGCTTTTTACATTTCACTGTCATATGTAATCATCTATACATTATGTGATTATGTCGTCATTGAATATATATTGTATATTTCTGTTACATTGTGCAGTTTCGAGATGTTTGGCACAGGCTTTCATGAGTGAGGATTGCATTGGTGAAAAATCTGTTTTAGATTAACACGGAGTATGTTTAAATCTAGTTTGTTTTCATATAACCAATAGATATGCATTTGAACATGTGGCCTTATGTTTTCATTGTTCAGAGCAGAGGATGTTTATAGTTCCTTAATGTTTCCATTTTCTAATCATAGAAAAGGGTTTTGTATTAAGACATTGGACAAGAGTTACAAGAGTATGGATAGCCACCCTAATAATTCACATACTGCCATAAATTCACACATCGGTAATCATTTCAATATGTCTTCACTTGAAATATATTTAAAATTACTTTATAAAAAAGAAAATTAAAATCTAAAATTATTCTAAAAGGGTTTCCGAACGCCTAAGAATACCATCCCAATGACCATATTAGACACAATATTAACCCCATCCTGCCGTAGTCAGTGTTTTTGTTTTGTTTTTTTTTATCCTTGTTTTCTAAGAGCCATATCTTTTTAAAAAAATTGTCGACATAGCTGTACGAAGACTTGTTTTTTTGCTGTGATAAGTTGTTTTTTTTTTTGTTGTTTTTTTTGTTTAAACTGTGTCAAATAATTAAGATAGTTGTTTTGTGTCGCCATATTCCGAGACCCATAACTTAACACTTTTCTTCTTTGTTGCTGCCTGTTTTATTTCCTCAATTGGTACTCACCACAAAGTCAGGACCTTGGCATGTCTGAGGTATATCAAAAATAGGAAAAGTCATTGCATTACCAAATATAACATGGAGAAAATAAAAATGGATAGAATTTGTCCTCATTTCTACTTACAACCAAGATGGGAAATAGCACATGACAGGAAGACTAGCAGAGCCTTTCTTAGCTTCACAGTTCACTTGTTTATATTGCTTAATAGAAAGATAAATATGCCTTGACTCTTCTTCAGAGCTGTATTTTAATTAGAATTTTAATGTATCCCCTTCTCTTTCACTCCTTTAAGTACTTTGGCGTTAGTTCATTAAAATGATTAAATGTGGCTAGCAATAATTATATCGAAATAATTATCCCACTTAAATATTTCAGCACCGTTTACTGACTGATGATGGGGATAGCCACTGGCATCTCAGCACAAGGGAAAATCAAACCGTTATTTTATGACTGAATTGGCTATAAGCACATACTTCATTTGTTATTATGAACTATGTTTAATTTGAAGATACATAAAAGTTACATAGTTTTCCAGCTATGGCTGGGCCTGTGTTTAGAGTTTTTCATTTAAGGAATTATTTCAAGAATAAAGTTGCTCTATTGCATAATGTGTGTAAGGCCAGGATCACACACCGTTTTGATGCAGTTTTTGTCTCCAGCTGCTGCAAGGTTTGTACAGCGAATGTAAAGGATGTGTTGCCATAAGCCAAGCTATTGCCATTTATGGAGGGGAAGGCGAGCATGTATGTGAGCACTGGACAGCCGCTGTGTTGGCAGAAACTTCACCCCCTTTACTGGGCAGAGATGTGGCTGGCTTGGTATATGTACGTTCCTTCACTGTGGTAAAGGTCTCTCTATTGGCTTATTTCCTGTCCCTCCCTGGCAGGCAGCGGTAGGAGGCAGGTCTAGCAGAGATGTCTAGCATGTATGTAGCAAGTCTGCTATAACTTGAATATGGATCTAATTTTATTTCTCTTAGGCCCAGGTTACCCAGAGTTTTTTGCAGGAAGAAAAAATCTGCCTCAGAATTCCTTCAGGAGTTTTGAGGCAGATATTGAACTGCCTGCACGTATTCTTCTGCATTTTTTGCATCTTTTTTTTGTCAGAGGTCACTGAAGCTAATGCAAGGACTGCAGGCAAAAAATTCTCAGAAACAAGTGCCGCAAGTTGTTTTTCCTGCCTCCCATTGATTTCATTGGGAAATGACCCTTAAAGAGGCTCTGTCACCAGATTTTCAAACCCCTATCTCGTATTGCAGCAGATCGGCGCTGCAATGTAGATAACAGTAACGTTTGTTTTTTTTCAAAAACGAGCATTTTTGGCCAAGCTATGAGCATTTTTATATTTATGCAAATGAGCCTTTCTTAAGTACAACTGTACTAAAAAAAGAGAGAGCAGAAGGACATGGCGCCAAAAGTAGCGGAATCAATAGATACGGGAGCAAAAACGGTACATAAATGCTCACCTGCAAAGTTGCAAATTACCGGCATGTAATTTGTATGAACAAAGCTGCTGCCAATCCCAACGCAAACTCCCATGGAGATGCCAATGTGATAGAAATAAAATTGCAAAAACGGGAAAAAAGGCGCTGCTAGTATAGAATAACGGTTTAATAAATAATTACAGGGGATGCTACGTGTTTCGACGCCGGACCGGTGTCTTCATGAGGCATATCAAAGAGATAAATAACACATGTATATATACACACTAGCACACAGTAAATGACAAAATGATTGGACCAGTTCAGACCAGCCTCCTGGTCAAAAACCGCCAAAAACAGCAGGTCAGAGTTCAGCAATTGTAAAATTAGTAAACAAACAGAACAAAAGCAACACATAATGAGAAATAGAGTAATACGTAATAAATAATAAGAAATGGGATAACAAATATACTTTAGATAGATGTACCGATGATAAGCTAAATATTCAGAACGCAAATGTATTACAAAACAATGCATCGCGCTGCCGAAATAAAAAGGGTTGCCAGTTCATCATATAAATGGAAAATGAACAAGCATACTGGAAATACAGTTGTTACTAAGAGATTGTAGTAATGGGACCAAAGTATTGACGAATTACCTGCGGGACAAACAAGAGAAATTGGGCGTTGCCAGGAAACATGTAAACAATATGGTCCGGAAGAAGTGCAAATGTCTCAATGAAACGCAAGGTGGAGCATTGTCAAGGAGACCACAAACACTAATGTGCCGGAAGTGAGGCGTAATGGTAAGCATGGTGGAACGCAAGGCGCAAGTGATATGCTAAAACAGCCAAGGAAACGGGGCGAATTTAACCAAAGCGTGAGTGGCTTATATTCATATATAAATTTAGAAGAACACAAATAGGCGAATTGAAACGGAGAGATAAAAGGCCTAATCATGAATTTAATACTGTGAATAAAATGTATTAAAAGAAAGCATAAAATGACGGCCAATGTCAGCTACGGTGGCCGGGAAGGTTCAAACGCCATCTCGGACGTAAAAAGGCAAAAATAATTATTCAAAAATAATTAATATCAAGGCGTATAAAACAAATAGCTGTATAAATGGAATAAAATGTTAAAGTAAGAACAAGGGTAACATGACACATACTAAAAGCTACATCGTAATTGCATGAAAAAAGAGAGCTGTTACATAATATCGATAATATCGCTAATAGCACTTATGGAGAAGTTTAATATAAAATGGGAAATTAGTGATAGTGATAATGCAAACATGCAGATGTTTTGATCATAAGAAGATAATAACACGATGTATAATAAGATAGTTAGAGACATGGTCGACAGTTACAAATATCATTAGTCCAATGCGGACTCAGTAATGTCATTGAGACCATTGGGATATAGTGTTCCCAGTTTGTATATCCAAAAGTTTTCCCTTTGCTTTAGTCTGGTAAACCTATTGGATATATCAATAGGTATTTTCTCGATGGGAGTTACAGTAATGGTGTCAAAATTACAATTGTGTTCAGCGGCACAATGGCGAGATACACTATGTTTCTCAAAACCAGTCCTAACATTAAGGCCTCATTTACACGAGCGTGTGCGTTTTGCGCACGCAAAAAAACGCTGCGTTTGGCGTGCGCAAAAGGCAATTAACAGCTCCGTGTGTCATCCGTGTATGATGCGCGGCTGCGTGATTTTCGCGCAGCCGCCATCATAGAGATGAGGTAGTCGACGCCCGTCACTGTCCAAGGTGCTGAAAGAGCTAACTGATCGGCAGTAACTCTTTCAGCACCCTCGACAGTGAATGCCGATCACAATCTACACCAACCTGTGAATAAAAAAAGACGTTCACACTTACCATGAACTGCCTGCTTCCTCCAGTCCGGTCTCCCGGCCGTTGCCTTGGTGACGCGTCCCTCTCTTGTCATCCGGCCCCACCTCCCAGGATGACGCGGCAGGCCATGAGACCGCTGCAGCCTGTGATTGGCTGCAGCCTGTGCTTGACCTGTGATTGGCTGCAGCTGTCACTTGGCCTGAATTGTCATCCCGGGAGGTCGGACTGGAGGAAGAAGCCGGGAGTTATCGGTAAGTCAGAACTTCTTTTTTTTTTTACACGTATATGTATATTGTGATCGAAAGTCACTGTCCATGGTGCTGAAACCGTTTAAGTCTTTCAGCACCGTGGGCAGTGACTGTCTCCTGACGTCGCGTACCCGAACATTTTTTGCCGCGTTCGGTTAAAACGAGTTCGGCCGAACCCGGTGAAGTTCGGTGCGCTCATCTCTAATTTGACACTCCGTTTGGATGTTTGTAACCAGAAAAGCACGTGGTGCTTTTCTGTTTACATTCATCCTTTTGACAGCTCTTGCGTGATTTTCGCGCATGCAACGCAGGACCGTCAGTGTGGCATGCGTTGTTTTCACGCACCCATTGAAGTCAATGGGTGCGTGTTGCGTGAAAAACGCAAGAATATAGAACATGTCGTGAGTTTTACGCAACGCACTCACGCTGCGCAAAATTCACGCATCGTCTAAACAGCCCCATAGACTATTATAGGTGCGTACGACACGCGTGAAAAGCACGCGCGTCGCACGCGCGTATAATACGCTCGTGTAAATGAGGCCTAAATCTGTGCTTGTTAATCCTACTTCTGAGGGTTTGAGTAGTACGGCCCACGTATTGACGATCACATGTGCATTGTAGCAGGTGGATTACATAGTCGCTACCACAGTTGAGAAATTTTTTTATCGGGAAACTTTCATTAGTATTCACAGAGGTGAAATGAGTTATTTTGTTTGCAATATTCAAACAACAAAGACATCTGGATTTGCCGCAGCGATATGAGCCATTAATGGTTAATGTTACTTTCTGAGGATCACAATAAATTTTCTGTAATTTGCTAGGTGCAATTAAATTTCTCAGTGTTTTAGCCCTTCTGTACGTGATCTTGGGCCTAGTGGGGAGGATGCTTTTCATGTATTGCTCGTTCTTAAGAATATGCCAATGTTTAAAAAGTGTGGAACTAATTAATTTACTTCCTTTATTAAAAGTAGTAATAAAATTGCAATCAAAATCAGTGGATTTCTCTGCAGCACGAGCACTAGGGTTAATACACTCTAATTGCGTCAGTGCCTTCGCTCTAGATTCAGCTCCCATGATCAGGCTGATTGGGAAGTTTTTTTGTTTAAACCTCCTTTTTAGTAGATTGCATTCAGTGGAGAAATCTTTATCGTTGGTACAGTTCTTTCTTATCCGCCTAAATTGGCCAAAGGGTACGTTCTTTAACCATGGTTGGTAATGTGCACTTTTAAAATTCAAATAACTGTTAACGTCAACCCCTTTAAAATGCGTTTTGGTGCTAATAAGGTGGCCATTTTTCTCAATTGTGAGATCTAAAAAATCGATTCGTTCAAGGGAAGATATATGCGTGAAAGAAATACCATAATTATTGTCATTGAGGTGCTCAACAAAATCCGAAATTACAGTTGCCTCACCTTTAATAATAAAAAAGAGATCATCAATATACCTCTTGTAAAAAATTATATTGTCCTTAAATTTATGATTACCGTAAATGTAAAAGTCTTCAAAGGCCCCCATATACAGGTTGGCGTACGATGGGGCAAATCTCGACCCCATCGCACAGCCCTTTATCTGTCTATAGAATTTACCTTCAAATGTGAACACATTATGATTAAGTATAAAATCGATGCAGTCCATTAAAAAGTTAATCTGATTGTTCGGGAAACGTAGATCAGAGGTTAGATAGGTTAGAGATGCTTGCATGCCAAGGTCATGTGGGATATTCGTGTACAATGATGACACATCTGCTGTTAAAAACCAAAGGTCCGTAAAATCATGGATGGTTTGCAAGTGATAAAGTTCTCTAATTAGATGAGTCGAGTCTTTAAGATAGGACGGTAATTTAGACACATGTGTTTGGAGATGGATATCTATAAAATGGGACAGATTGCTGGTCAAAGACCCTATCCCTGATATGATGGGTCTACAAGGGGGATTAGATAGGGATTTATGAATCTTAGGTAAATGGTAAAGAAATGGAGTAGTTGGAAATGGAACAGTTAGAAATAGTTTTTCTTTTTTATTTAAAATCTGATCAATAAAAGCCGTTAAATAATTATTTTTGCCTTTTTACGTCCGAGATGGCGTTTGAACCTTCCCGGCCACCGTAGCTGACATTGGCCGTCATTTTATGCTTTCTTTTAATACATTTTATTCACAGTATTAAATTCATGATTAGGCCTTTTATCTCTCAGTTTCAATTCGCCTATTTGTGTTCTTCTAAATTTAAATATGAATATAAGCCACTCATGCTTTGGTTAAACTCGCCCCGTTTCCTTGGCTGTTTTAGCATATCACTTGCGTACCATTACGCCTCACTTCCGGCACATTAGTGTTTGTGGTCTCCTTGACAACGCTCCACCTTGCGTTTCATTGAGACATTTGCACTTCTTCCGGACCATATTGTTTACATGTTTCCTGGCAACGCCCGATTTCTCTTGTTTGTCCCGCAGGTAATTCGTCAATACTTTGGTCCCATTACTACAATCTCTTAGTAACAACTGTATTTCCAGTATGCTTGTTCATTTTCCATTTATATGATGAACTGGCAACCCTTTTTATTTCGGCAGCGCGATGCATTGTTTTGTAATACATTTGCGTTCTGAATATTTAGCTTATCATCGGTACATCTATCTAAAGTATATTTGTTATCCCATTTCTTATTATTTATTACGTATTACTCTATTTCTTATTATGTATTGCTTTTGTTCTGTTTGTTTACTATTTTTACAATTGCTGAACTCTGACCTGCTGTTTTTGGCGGTTTTTGACCAGGAGGCTGGTCTGAACTGGTCCAATCATTTTGTCATTTACTGTGTGCTAGTGTGTATATATACATGTGTTATTTATCTCTTTGACATGCCTGATGAAGATGCCGGTCCGGCGTCGAAACGCGTAGCATCCCCTGTAATTATTTATTAAACAGTTATTCTATACAAGCAGCGCCTTTTTTCCCGTTTTTGCAATTTTATTTCTTAAGTACAACTGGGCGTGTTTAAAGTTAAGTCCAAGTGGGCGTGTATTGTGTGTGTACATCTGGGCGTTTTTACTTGTTTTACTAGCTGGGCGTTGTGAATAGAAGTGTATGATGCTGACGAATCAGCATAATCCACTTCTCTTCGTTAACACCCAGCTTCTGGCAGTGCACAGACACACAGCGTGCTCTCGAGAGATCACGCTGTGACGTCACTTCCTGCCCCAGGTCCTGCATCGTGTCGGACGAGCGAGGACACATCGGCACCAGGCGACAGAGGCTACAGTTGATTCTGCAGCAGCATCGGCGTTTACAGATAAGTCGATGTAGCCTCTGTCGCCTGGTGCCGATGTGTCCTCGCTCGTCCGACACGATGCAGGACCTGGGGCAGGAAGTGACGTCACAGCGTGATCTCTCGAGAACACGCTGTGTGTCTGTGCACCGATCTGCTGCAGTACGAGATAGGGGTTTGAAAATCTGGTGACAGAGCCTCTTTAAAGTTACAGTTGCAGAATTTTAGTCGCCATCTGGAGCTCTGTCTAGAACGTAACTTTTTATTTTATTTTTTTAAAAACACATATCATCATCATCTTCATTCTTTTCTTTCAAACAATGTTTTTATCGAGTTTTCACAACAATATAACGTCAGAGTGTAACAGTAATGTGCTGATGTCTTACAGTAATAACAAAGGAGTCGCAAACCAAGCAAAGACAACATTTTGTAGACATACAAGTTAACAACTGGGCTTATGACCCTTAAACATATTTGGGGACAACCAGGGATTGCGGGGGAGGGGGTTGTGGGCCCGAAGAATAGTAAATTCTGACTGAGAAACACTTATATGTCAGTGTCTTAAATTAAGTGTTTTTCTGTTAGGAATGCATAAGTTGTCCATGATTCCCAAGTTTTCTGGAAGGAGTTTAGGGAACCCCACGCCACTGCATAATATAGTTTTTGAAAATGTTACTTTCCATCCCCTTTCTCTGGCGTTACGATTGTTACAGTAGCAGAGTCACTAGAACGAGAATGTAAAGCTGGCTATATACACTACAATAGATAAACATTGGCAGACTGCTGCTGTATTCTGGCATTTTACTGGGTACTAGCTGTGCCCACGACTTCGGACGCGCAGACCACTGAAAAACGTACAGATGCCGTTTTTTATAAGTATACTCCTAGCCTTGGACCATACTCAAAACAAAGTGAAAAAAAACAAAGACAATAAACAAACTTCAATTAAAAATTGTTTTCTTTCACTACGACAATGCTTCCCTGTAAACAATGTTAGCAGTAGGACCACTAGGGATGTGCACATAACGATTGGTGGAGTTGCTAGCACGGGAGAGAGCCACATAGAGCTGGCCGTACGCAAAGCAGCTGACGCTGAGGTCCACGCCCGCAACGCACAGCGTTTGGCCCTGCGCTTTGTTGATTGTCATAGCGTAACATAAACTGACAGGAAACTCTACATGTTTAAAACTGAAGGGAAAATTATTTGGAATGGAGGGGATTCAGGGTATAAAACCGCCCTGCATCCTGTTAAAATCTCAGCTTCTATCACGTTTTCTTGTAGATTTGTGATTTTTTTGTCAGGTGCCGTCACATAGTTTTGGTGGGCTTAAATTTCTAAGGAGAATTATGGGGACGCCGACTTTTAAATGAATTTTGTGTGACGGAAGACAGGGTGTGCTTAGGGAATTAAAAAATTCCACTGGATAGTTGGTAGCGTATTCTTGTTCAATAACTCTGTTGATAGAGATATATTCAGCACTTTCCCCATGAACACACGTCAATCTTTCAGCATTAATTGCTGCTGCCTGGTCGTTGCGACGGGTCAAAATAGCTCTTTCGCATAGTCAAGTGTTTTCATGATTTGTTATTTGTGTTGGGTCACCATACACAGAAGAAATTAGGTCTTGCAGTGATGGAACAGTACAACATAAATTATCAGGCAAAATAACTTTACCTTCTTCTTGCGTGCAATCACCATTTTTTAGTAATAAATCTGAAAACTCTTGTGCATTTGGGTTGCCTCCTGTCATGTCCGTGGCTGCGGGCCGTCAGGTTCACTCGCCTCCTGACGGCCGCAGCCATGGGTCTGCGAGCGCTAGCCCCATTCTCCCCCTCAGGAGACTCCAGCGCTCACGTCCACTCACCTTGGCTGAGTCCCGTATGGTGTGCGCGCACGCTTGTGCCGGCTCTTAAATGGGCAGCGCGCGCACCGGACTTTCATGTGTAATCAATCCATGAGTGCCCTGGACTATAAGAAGGACCCAGCCCCTTGCTTCGATGCCTGATCGTAGTTGTCGTACCCTAAGTTTGTCTTGCAAATGGTCTCCTAGTGTTTTCCAGCTCCCAGTGTTCCCTGTTCCTGTATCCTGTATCCCATGCTATCCTGGTCAAGTGCCGTGCTATGCTGTATGCTACGCCTAGGGGAATACACAAAACATGCTGTTTCCTTATTGACCCAAGGAACAACATGGTTTGCCAACCATACTCCTGAGACTCATCTGAATCTTCTGATGAATAGACATTCTATTAAGAGAATGTCGAATTCGATCAGCCTCTAAGCGTGATTGATTTTGTTCTGCTGTTTCTGTTTGCCTTATTTCCTCTACTCTCCTCCTTTCAGTCAATAAATAACTTTCATTATCTTGGCGCGCGCATTCATAATTATCTCTAGCTGATTCCAATCGTCGTTGATATTGGTCTTCGCTTTCGAGAGCTCTGGCATAGTTGTGACGTTTGCGATCGGCGGTTAATCGCGCTTCACGTTCACTGCTTTCAAGCTCTCGAGAGTTCGCTGTGTGAGCTCTCTGACAACTCAAGCGAGATTCTCTGTCGGTGAAGGTCACGATGAATGGCGCTGTCAGTCAGCAGATAGTCGCGCTTCGCGTTCCTCGTTACTCTCCAGAGGCCGCCATGCGAGCACGCTGTGTACTTAGCCGAGACTCACACTGGGTAGAAGTTTCTGATGCGTGACTTCTGGACTGACGTTCTTGAGCTGCAAGTGTCGCCTCATGGTCTTCTTCAAATTCTTGAGAAATAATTAGTCTCATTCTTTTTGCATTTCTTCAATATTGAGAAATATTTGATCCTTTTTCTGGAAGGCATTTACTCACTTGAGGCCGAGAGGCCGCAGTCCGAGCCCTTTGAGACAACCAATCAGATTATAGTTTTTTGAGGCAGCTAGGTACATGAAAGCAGTGAGCGGATTGGTTGCTTTATCTCTGTTTTATGGGTAATATCCAATACAGACAAATGTGGGAACTGTTGTCCATAGCAACCAATCAGATTACAGTTTAGATTCTTGTGAGGCAGCTAGGAGAATTAAAGCAGCAACCTGATTGGTTGTTTTATCTCCCTTCTATGTGTAAGAACCAAAATAAACAAATGTTGGAACTTTTGTCCATAGCAACCAATCAGATTGTAGTTTACATTCTTGTGAGGCAACAGGTGAATGATAGAAGTGATCTGATTGGTTGCTATATCTCCTTACTATATGTGAAAAGCAATCTAGACAAATGTTGGAGCTGTTGTCCATAACAACCAATCAGATTACAGTTCTTTTTTTCTGAGACAGCTTGGACAATAAAAGCAGAAACCTGATTGGTAGTTATATGTGCCTCTGATGCATAAAAAACCCCCAATATAGACGAAGGTTGGATTTGTTGTCCTTTTTGCAACCAATCAGATCACAGCTGTAATTTGTCTGAGGCAGCTTGAAAAATTTGCAGCAATCGGATTGATTGCAACCTCTCCCTTATATAACAATCAGTATAGATGAAATTTGTAGCAGTTGCCCATAGCAACCTATTGGTGTCTATTTTTCCAAGAGAATACAAAATCAAAGTAAAAATTTGATTGGTTGCCATGGTTTCCACGTGTTTGTTGTTGTACTAATGCAATGTAAATTAATTTTTGAAAACATTACATTCGCATATCTTCTGATTGAGTGAACCGATTACGATGAAATAAAAACTAGATGTTACTTCAAGTTGACCCCTATGTTTTTACTTCATTCGAATTGGATCAGTAGTTTTTAAGTGATGCGTGCACAAACAAACAGACAAAAATGATCTTAATGCATTCTATCACTTACCCTTCATCGCCCCAATTATGTTTTTTCGCAAATATTTTCAATGTACAGATGCAAAGTTTACAGTTTTATTATATGTAGAGATTATTACAACTCACACTATAGTCCTGTGGCTTATTTTACCGCATCTCTTCTAGTACGATGATATATAATGAAGCATTAATGGCCCCCAGTAGTCACTATGCTTTGTGGCAGTTGTATTGCTGCAAGTGCATAGGACATCACTACACTAATACCAGTATGTAGCCCTGTTGCTTTCACTGTGTATTCCACATAAAATAGTGAAGGCTTTGCGTTTGTGTAGCAATCTGTTCCCTAGTGACTTATTTACCAGCCATCACAAAATTTATGAAGGCATTTATTGCATTGTAAATAGTCTAATTTCAATATTGACACAGCCCAGTATGACTAAAACTAGATAAAGGCTATGTTCACACGGAGTCTTTTGCCGAGTTTTTTGACGCGGAAACCGCGTCGCAAAACTCGGCAGAAACGGCCCGAGAACGCCTCCCATTGATTTCAATGGGAGGCGTCGGCGTCTTTTTCCCGCGAGCAGTAAAACTGCCTCGCGGGAAAAAGAAGCGACATGCCCTATCTTCGGGCGCTTCCGCCTCCGACCTCCCATTGACTTCAATGGGAGGCAGGAGAAAGCGTGTTTTCTGCCCGCGGCGCTCAATGGCCGCGGGCGAAAAACGGCGCGATCATTGCTATTCACACGGAATATTTTGGGGGAGGAATATCTGCCTCAAAATTCCGTTTGGAGCTTTGAGGCAGATATTCCTCCCCCAAAATACTCCGTGTGAACATAGCCTTAGAGAGTTATTTCCTCTCACATTTGTGACCGTTACAATTAATGTAAGCAGAGGAAATACAGTATATGGTATTCGAGAAATAAATTGTGGCAGTTGTTAACACCTCTTACTCCTGCCCAAAATTCCTGGCTGTTTCTGTAATACATATGCAAGCTGTTAACAGCAGGATGAAGAGTCTGCAGTGCAGTGACCACCTGTGTCTAGAGCCGGATCTGTATTTAAATTCCCTTTACATTTCACAGGTTTTCTCAGTGACAGGAATTTAGATTTACAGTGCAGACACGACACACAAAGCTTTGACTAGGCTCTCACTTGGTTTTGCAATGAATCAAAAGGAGCAGGTAGAGTAAGATCTGTTTCACACGGCCACATTTAAGCACCGATTCCTATGGTGATCTGAGTTTGCTTCAGTAGATTCGTGGGTTAGAGGTCAGGGTGTTGTGGCAGCAATACAGATGTGTGAAACTAATCTTGTTGTTAAACCTTATTATAAAACAAGAAACATGTCAAAACATCCACTAGCACAACTGACAGATTTCTCTCTGGATAAGGTTCTGTCCTGATCTTCCTGGTTCATTAGTTAAATGCAGAATTACAGTGAAGAAACACAGGCTGAGCAGTATTAAGATTACAAACATGGAGAAAAGTCAACAAATTATTATTTTGAACACAGCAATGTTTCTGTAATTTGCAAGAAAGTTTAAAGGAGTTTTCTAAGTGCCAAAGAAAATTGGCTAAAGGCAGGGAATGTGATACAATAATAAAATAAACATTACTCGCCTGATACATCCCTCGCTGCTCCAACACTTCCGCTCTGGTGGTCCCACCAGTCTTTCTCAGCTGCCCTGCAGTGATGACGTGTCAACTATCTGAACACAACGGTTGCTCATTGATCGGCGCTCGTTTGCTCCTTTCACCGGAGCTAGTTTGGGGATGATCGCTTGTCCCCATACATTTCCATCATATCGGCAGCACGTCTGTGCTTCCGATATGATGTGTTTCCGATAAAGATAATATTTATGGCATTTAAAACTATACAATCAGCCAATGAACGAGCGTTTGTTGATTGTTGCTCTGTTTACACAGGGCAATTGTCGGGAATGAGCGTTGTGTGAACGCCCGTTTGCCCGATATTTGGCCAGTGTAAGAGTAAGGCCACACGGTGCGGTCATGGTGCGTTTATGTTGCAGCAAGTAATTTTTCAATAGAAGTCAATAGTGACATTTTGGTTATGGACAGACTGCTGCTATTATATTACAATGTGTTTTTAGTGCAGTTAACTGCATCTTCATAATGTCCGACCGCATGCGGTTAATGACCGAACTGCCAAAGTTGGTGCTGACCTGCTCTGCAATGCATTGTAATGAACTATATACCGGAAGCACCTAACTAACTTCAACACGGGTGAAAACTATGTCCATCAATTATTTCCTTTAAAAACGTAACAGAACTGCAGCATTACAGAGACAAAAAAACGCATGCGGTCGACCACATGCGGTTTTCAAACGCAACAAAACCGCATCAACTACGCACTGTGTGGCCTTACCTTAACACCTTAACGCTCAGTGATGTACTATTACGTCATGGAAAGCGCCCTGTTCGCGCTCCATGACGAAATAGTACGTCTCGGGAGTAACGGCCGTTTCGGCCGTCCTCCCGACACATACAGGAGCTGTGACAGCTACTGTCTCGTACAGCAGCTGTCACAGCTCCTACAGCGGGGACCGATCGCTGTGTCCCCGCTGATTAACCCCTGAAAAGCCGTGTTCAATAGCGATCACGTCTTTTTAGGGGTTAAACTGCCATCGCCGGCCTGCTACACGATAGCGGCCGGCGATGGTGACTATGGCAACCGGACACCAAACAATGGCGTCCGGCTATGCCATAGACGGAAGCCTAGTGGGTCCTGACGACGTCAGGACCCACTATGCTTGCTGTCAGTGAGTAGCTGACAGCTCTAATACACTGCACTACGTATGTAGTGCAGTGTATTAGAATAACGATCAGGGCCTCCTGCCCTCATGTCCCCTAGTGGGACAAAGTAAAAAAGTTAAAAAAAAGTTAAAAAAAGATGTGTAAAAATAAGAAAATAAAAGATTTCAAAGTAATAAAAGTAACAATCCCCCCTTTTCCCTTATCAGTCCTTTATTATTAATAAAAATATATAAACAAACAAATAAACTATACATAATTGGTATCGCCGCGTCCGTAACGGCCTGAACTACAAAATTATTTTATTATTTATCCCGCGCGGTGAACGCCGTAAAATAAAATAATAATAAACCGTCCCAGTATCACAATTCTTTGGTCACTTCACTTCGCAAAAAATGGAATAAAAAGAGATCAAAAAGGCGCATGTACCTAAAAATGGTATTGATGGAAACTACAGTTCGTTACGCAAAAAATAAGTCCTCGCACGGCTTTATTGATGGAAAGATAAAAACGTTATGGCTCTTAGAATAAGGTAACACAAAAAGTGAATGATTTTTTACAAAACTTATTTTATTGTGCAAACGCCATAAGACATAAAAAAAAACTATAAACATCTGGTATCGCCGTAATCGTATCGCCCCGCAGAATAAAGTGAATATGTCATTTATAGCGCACGGTGAACGCTGTAAAAAAAATAGAATAAAAAAACAATAGCAGAATTGCTGTTTTTTAGTCACCACGCCACCTAAAAATAGAATAAAAACTGATCAAAAAGTCGCATGCACCCCATGAAAACTACAATGGATTCCTCAAGGGGTCTAGTTTCCAAAATGGGGTCACTTTTGGGGGTTTCCATTGTTTTGGCACCACAAGACCTCTTCAAACCGGACATGGTGCCTAATAAAAAGGAGGGCTCAAAATCCACTAGGTGCTCCTTTGCTTCGGAGGTCGGTGCTTCAGTCCATTACCGCCCGAGGGCCACATGTGGGATATTTCTCAAAACTACAGAATCTGGGCAATACGTATTAAGTTGTGTTTCTCTGATAAAACTTTTTGTGTTATAAAAAAAAGTGCTTTGCTCAAAATTCCTGTGAAACACCTAAAGGGTTCATAAACTTTCTAAATGCTGTTGTGAATACTTTGAGGGGTCTAGTTTCTAAAATGGGGTGTTTGATTGGGGTTTCTAATATATGGGCCCTTCAAAGCAACTTCAGAACTGAACTGTAACCTAAAAAAATAAATAAATTAGGCAATACTTCGCTTCTTACATTATACTGATAATGAGCCGTGCCCACCCCGAGATGACCCCAGTTTTGACCGATTGTATAAATGGAGACCCCTATCAGACCGTTTCAGTGCCCTGTTTTCCCAAGCATACACCCCCGAGAAGTGTATTTCTATTGATGAGTCCTTGGTACATTTTAAAGGGAGGGTTCAATTCCTCCAGTACCTGCCGGGTAAGAGGGCAAGGTATGGCGTAAAGATGTATAAGCTGTGCGAGAGTGCATCAGGGTATACCTACAGATTTAGGATATATGAAGGGAAGGACACCAGTATTCAGCCCCCAGAATGCCCCCCCCCCCCCTTACTGGGAGTTAATGTAAAAATTGTGTGGGATTTGGTGCACCCACTGCTGGACCAGGGTTACCACCTCTACCTGGATAATTTTTATACCAGCGTCCCACTCTTCAACTGCCTCACTCCCAGAAGTCCTGCGGCATGCGGCACTGCTAGAAGAAATCTGAGAGGCCTCCCTAAGTCTCTGCAGGGCAAACGCTCAGAAGGGGTGAGAGCAGGGCACAATCTAGCAGCAACATATTGTGTAACAATTACAAGGACAAGAGAGATGTCACACCAGTACCCATGTACCTGTACGAGGTACCAGTACAGAGACCCCCAAACCAGACTGCATCCTGGACTACTATAGGTACATGAGAGGGGTGGACTTGTCAGATCAAGCCCTACAGCGCTATGCGGTGTGGTATAAGAAGCTGGCCGGGAACATCATACAGATGGCATTGTACAATGTGTACGTTCTACATCGATGTACAGGCCAGACGGGAACTTTCCTGGAATTTCAAGAGGTGGTTATCAAGAAACTAATTTTTATGGACCAAGAAGGGCCCCCCCCTTCTTGGTCCATAAACCCAGTACTTCTGGAGGCGAGGCCACACGCATCCTACCAGGGCAACACTTTCCAGGAGAAGTTCCCCAAACTGGCAAGAAAGGAAAAAGTCAAAAGAGGTACAAAGTCTGCTATAAGAGGGGGATAAGGAAGGACACAATATATCAATGTGACACATGTCCCGAAAAACGAAGGCTCCGTATGAAAGAGAGCTTCAAAATTTATCATACATGCCATGATTTTTAATCTACCCCAGTTTTACTTACCCTGATGCACTCCGCACAGCTTATCCCCCCTCGTCTTTCCCCTCTGGGCCCTGCTGTGTGCCTAGGCAGCTGATTACAGCCACATGTAGGGTATTGACGTACACGTGAGAACCCACATTACAGTTTATGGGGTGTATGTCTCCGGTCAAAATGCTCACTACACCTCTAGATGAATGCCTCAAGGGTGTAGTTTTTAAAACGGGGTCACTTCTTGGGGGTTTCAACTGTACTGGTACCTCAGGGGCTTCTGCATACATGACTTTGCA
Organism: Rhinoderma darwinii; assembly: GCF_050947455.1. Classification (NCBI taxonomy): domain Eukaryota; kingdom Metazoa; phylum Chordata; class Amphibia; order Anura; family Rhinodermatidae; genus Rhinoderma; species Rhinoderma darwinii. Next base: position 78,921,256 of record NC_134689.1, read on the forward strand.
ACAAAAAATCCCCAGTAGGCCAAATGGTGGTCCTTTCCTTCTGAGCCCTCCCATGGGCCCAAACGGCAGTTTATCACCACAAATGGGGTACTGCCGCACTCAGGACAAATTGGGCAACAGAATGGGGTATTTTATTTCTTGTGAAAATTAGAAATTTTCAGCCAAAACTACATATTATTGGAAAAAATAATTTTGTTTTAATTCCCAGTCCAATTCAAATAAGTTCTGTGAAAAAACTGTGGGGTCAAAATGGTCACAACACCCATAAATGCATTCCTTGAGGGGTGTAGTTTCCAAAATGGGGTCACTTCTGGTGGGTTTCCATTGCTTTGATACCTCTGGGGCTCTGCAAATGCGACATGGCACCCGAAAGCCAATCCAGCAAAATCTGGACTCCAAAGAACAAATAGCGCTCCTTTCTTTCTGAGCCCTCCCATGGGCCCAAATGGCAGTTTATCACCATAAATGGGGTATTGCTGCACTCAGGACAAATTGGGCAACAAAATTGAGTATTTTATTTTTTGTAAAAATAAGAAATTTTGAGCTAAAACGACATATTATTGGAGAAAAAATTTTTTTTTTTAAATTCCCATTTCAATTCAAATAAGTTCTGTGAAGAAACTATGGGGTCTAAATAGTCACATTACCCATAAATGAATTGTTTGAAGGGTGTAGTTTCCAAAATGGGGTTACTTCTGGTGGGTTTCCATTGCTTTGATACCTCTGGGACTCTGCAAATGCGACATGGCACCCGAAAACCAATTGTAATGGCAGGAAGGAGGTGAAGGGAAAGTGAGCCCTAATCTACCCACCGCCCTGTCCCTGCCTACTTGCAACGTCCCGCCCTAGGCGACGGGGTACAACTGGGCGGCGGTCCATACGCTGTCTAAGTGCACGGGAGAACAAACAGGGAACACGCAAGGGAAGGGGCAGTAGCCCACGGAACGCCGCGAGGAAACGGAGCGGTGAACGAATAGTCAGGACCAGGATGAAGTGGAGTATACCAACGTGAGCACGGAGAAGGAAGCAAGCCAGGGGCAAAGCGAAGCAGGTAAAGCGGAACTGCAGCAAGGCAGAAGCACGGCAGAAGCAGGCTGGAGCAAGCAGCAGTGGGGCCAGGAATCCAGAAGAATTACAAGCACTGAGGAAGAGAACACGGCAGGTAATAAAGGACAGGGGGCGGAGCTAACTCCGACTGACCAGGCCGCGATAGGCTCTCCCACTCCTGAGCCTGCCACCCTGGTTGGTGGGAGACGGTGTCAGTCTAACAGGTCTGGCCTCAGGTGTGGATTGATTAATCCCAGGAGTATACCTAGACGTAGTACCTGGCAGATCCCTAACACCAATCCAGCAAAATCTGGACTCCAACAAACACATAGCGCTCCTTTCCTTCTGAGCCCTCCCATGGGCCAAAACGGCAGTTTATCGCCACAATTGGGGAATTGCCGCAAACAGGACAAATTGGGCAACAAAATGGGGTATTTTGTTCCCTGTGAAAATAGGAAATTTTGATCATAAATTACATCTTATTGGAAAAAATTTCATTTTTTTAATTTCACAGCCCAATTAAAATAGGTGCTGTGAAAAAACTGAGTGGTCAAAATGATAACAGCCATAAATTAATTCCTTGAGGGTGTAGTTTCCAAAATGGGGTCACTATTGGGGGATTCCTACTGTTTTGGCACCTCAACACCTCTTCAAACCTGGCATGCTGCCTAAAATATATTCTAATAAAAAAGGGGCCTCAAAATGCACTAGGTGCTTCTTTGCTTCTAGGGCTTGTGTTTTATTCCACGAGCGCAGTAGATCCACATGTGGGACATTTCTAAAAACTGCAGAATCTGGACAATACATATTTAGTAGTGTTTCTCTGGTAAAACCTTCCGTGTTACACAAAAAAAAATTGAATAAAATTTAAATTCAGCAAGAAAAATGAAATTTGCAAATTTCACCTCCACTTTGCTTTAATTCCTGTGAAATGCCTGAAGGGTTAAAAAACTTTCTAAATGCTGTTTTGAATACTTTGAGGGGGTCTAGTTTTTAAAATGGGGTGTTTTATCAGGGTTTCTAATACATAGGCCCCTCAAAGCCACTTCAGAACTGAAGAGGTACCTTAAAAAAAAGGCTTTTGAAATTTTCTTAAAAAAAAGAGAAATTACTGTTTATGTTCTAAGCCTTGTAACGTCCAAGGAAAATAAAATAATGTTCAAAAAACGATGCCAATCTAAAGTAGACATATGGGAAATGTGAACTAGTAACTATTTTGGGTGGTATAACCGTCTGTTTTACAAGCAGATGCATTTAAATTCTGAAAAATGCTATTTTTTATAAATTTTCCCTAAATTTTGCAAATTTTCACCAATAAACACTGAATATATCGTCCAAATTTTACCACTAACATAAAGCCCAATGTGTCACGAGAGAACAATCTCAGAATCGCTTGGATAGGTTTAAGCATTCCGACGTTATTACCACATAAAGTGAAATATGTCAGATTTGAAAAATGGGCTCTGAGCCTTAAGGCCAAAACAAGGCTGCGTCCTTAAGGGGTTAAAGAGCCTTAAGGCCAGTGATTGGCTACTGTGGTCGACATCACTACAGGATAGCTAACAAACACCAGCGGGATCACCGAAGTGGCGGGGAATATACCAGGTAAGTAATGTTTATTTTGTTATTTTATCACAAGGGACATGTTATGATATCACATTCATGGCTGAACTGCTAATAAATTCTCTATAAAAGCCTCTGTTATTTTATTTATAGAAAATTAATAATGTCAGTTTCCCAATCTGCAAGGAGAGCAAGCTGGTTGTCGTTGTCCATTTACTGATTCTAGAGTTTATGCTGGACTTCAACTAATGCTAAGAGACATTATCTATTTATTCACAGAAAAATCATACATTTTTTTTACTGTCCACTTGTTATCAGTAAAATGACTATTGGAATAACATTTTTTTTTTTTCTAATTTACAAAACCAGCATGGACTACACTAAAGACTTTTGGACACTGGGTGATCTAACTAACCAAATCGATTTGATTTTAAGACCTAACTATCAGGAACTGCACTATTTAGCAAGGCATTTAGGTTACTTATCTCTATACCAAACTCCTGTTTCTTCAGTCCAATAACCACATACATGGACAGTGACTTTTGGGGGTTCTCCAAGATGGAATAGCGTAGTATACTATGTTATTCCACCCTTCAAAAAAAAAAAAAGGTATACTGAAATATACCAGCCCAACGGAGGCCAAAAGGACACTTTTGGACTTCATCAGGCTTATGGAATCCTATGGACACGTTTGGCATGTAGGTAAAGAGCTTTCCGAAACGTAAACGTAGGGCCAAAACGTGATGTGAACATAGCCTTACTTGCCCAGACTTTTCATTACGTTGCCCACCCATTAATGATATGACTCATTCTACAAGCGCAATATTGCACGATTTTTAAACAAAACATTTTTATAATAGAAACCTGATTTGAATAATATGCCATTTTGCTAATGATACATTTCCTTTAATGTGTATGGCCAGGTTAAGCAGTCACACACCTTTTTAAACACGGTAACACTGAAATACTTTATACTAGTAATATTTGCTGTATTGGCTACAGTACGAATTTACCGTATCAGTATTTACAGTGCTATATGAATGTTCATTAGTGGTAAAATTGAGCCATAGATCCAATTAAATCTTTTAGTGAGGCTATAAGCAAGCTTCCCATGGGAGTAGTTAATTACCTTTTTCGAGCATTGTTTATATCTTTCCTGTCCTTCAGGCTACAAAGGGTTAAAGGCCATTAGATAAGGATTTGCAATTTAATTGACTGCTATATCACATGTTTAAAAGAAAAAGTGGGAAAATCTGAAGATCCTGCATTTCCAGAAGTGTGAGGCTTTGATATAGTAAAATGTGATTTGCAGGTTACTGGGGTAATAGTAAGTGAGCAGAGGACACAGGATTTCACAGTCATTTGCGTTTGAGCTGGCAATCATAAATAAAACACAACCTGATAATGTCATCTACAAAGAAAAAGGATCTGGAAGAACATGTCAGTACTATAAGGACTGTTATATGCATTATATATAGTGCATCAATAATCACAAACACGCATATTGCTCTTAGGGCAGGCAGCAGATGGTGCTCTAAAAGTGTGTGGAAGTGGCTACCTGTGCAGAGACTGTCCTAGTCCGGATGGTACACACACCAGCGTTCTGCAGGATTTAGGTACCGTGATAGACAGACCGGAATTTTTGATATTTAAGGATTCTATCATGACTGGGTCTGTCTTGCTCATGGACCTTTTATCCTTCTTTTTTTTTAGGTTAATGGACTGTCTATCTCTACTGCCAAGTCCTATAAATAATTTAATTTGAGGCTGATCATCATTTGTCAAAGTTAATAGGAATTCTTGCACATTATTAGATGAATGACCACTACTACAGAATGTATCTGCTATCACACCGCATCCTTTAGGGAACATGGTTCCGTTTATTTCAATATGCATATGCTGATCATTTGTTGAGGGGAAAACGTAATGGCACATAACAAATGAGCTGTGAATTATGTAAATAGCTGAAGGGCAATTCTAAAACGGCGACACATTTGTTAGGCCTACAAATGTTTGTTTATTAAAATATACCTTCTACAGCTTGATGCTAAACAGAAATTTTCTGTCTTAACTTTGACTTTCTTTCAGTCTAGTTCTGTGTCTCGGAAGTGTCTAGTTCTGTGCCTAAGGTCGTGTCTCCGGGAAGATTTAGATTACAGGCATTGCTCTGTTATTTTACACGCAAGGCTGACCATGGGAGAGAAATATTAGAATGTAGGGACACTATGAAGATGCACTAAATGTGTATAACCTCACATAACATGTTGTTTCTTTCCCTAAAATGTTGAATTAATTTTGGAAGAAGTTGCAGTTTTCTAAATGGCCACAGAGTATATCATTATATCATTCTGCAAAGTGAAATTCTGTTATAGAACTACAAAGCTCAAACATTTACACCGTTACTACAAGACCACTGAGACTGAAAATAACCCCTATACAATTCAACATCATAAACTGTGAGTGGTGCTCATCATGTTATATTAATCATAATGGCATTGATGTCAATGTAATAAGAACATAATTAAGACGATGCAAATAGCTTAGCAGCCAAATATTCAGTTTCACTCACATAAAGCTGCTAAATTGTTCCCTTGTGAGGATTTTATGTCAAACATCTTCTGTTTGAACTCGTCATGTGGGAACTGCTCACAAGTTTATGGAGGAGACAGTCTGTGCATTATTAGTTCATAATCCATTTCTGTGAAACCCGAAAACACTCCTAATATGTTAATGATAAAAAATATTAAGTACCTTCATGTAACCCTATTTGGATGCTTGTTACCAGTCAGTGGCTTCTCTGTGTAGTAAGGTTCTAACGGTGAACGCTGTTAGAAAAAAAAAAAGGAAAACGCAAGAATTTCTGTTTTTTGGTTATCTTGGCTCCTTAAAAAAAAAAAAAAAAAGTGATAGAAAAGTCAAATGATATCAATAAAAACTACAGCTTACCCCGCAAAAAATAAGCCCTCATACTGCTCAATCAATGAAATAATAAAAAAGTTATGGCTCTCAGAATGTGGCGACAAAACATAATTTTTTCCTATGTAAAAGTAGTAAAACATAAAAAAAACTATAAAAATTTGGTATTGCCGTATTTGTATGAACCCATAGATTAAAGTTAACATGTCGATTTTACCGCACGATAAATGCCGTAAAAATAAATCCCCCAAAAAATTGCGTAATTGCTGTTTTTTTGCCCATTTTCACCCCACAAAGATTTTTTTTTCAGTTTCCCAGTATATTATATGGTATAGTAAATAGTAGCATGAAACGCTACAATTTGTCTCAAAAAACAAACCCTACTACGGCTATGTCGACGGAAAAATAAAAAAAGATGGCTTTTGAAAGGCGGTGAGAAAAAACTAAAGTTAGCTGCGGAGGGAAGGGCTTAAAGATTCTATAATGATATGGTCTGTTCCACAGGACTGGCGCATAGCAGATGTGGTGCCAATATTTAAAAAGGGGTCAAAAAGTGGGCTCTATCAGTTTAACCTCCATTGTGGATAAAATATTTGCGGGTTTTCTCACAGATGTTATTCTCAAGTATCTCCATGAAAATAAACTGTTGAATTGGTTTAAAAACTGGCTCACTGGTAGAGAACAGAGGGTGATTATTAATGGTACATCCTCAGAGTGGGTCACAGTTACCAGTGGGGTTACACAGGGGACAGTATTGTACCCTCTTCTCTTTAAATGTTTATTAATGACCTTGTAGCGGGTTTACAGAATATAATTTCAGTATTTATAGATTATACTAAGCTCTGTAAAGTAATCAACACAAAGGAGAATAATGTAATACTACAGGGGGATTTGGGAAAGATGGGGGTTTGGGCAGAGAAATGGTCAATTAAGTTTAATGTCGATAAATGTAAGGTTATGCACTTGGGCCAAGGAAACTAATATTACAATTATGCATTAAATGGTAAAACACTGGGAAAAAACTGCTACTGTAAAAGATTTGGGGATATTGGTGGACAATACATTTACCTTTAGCAACCAATGCCAGACAACTGCTTCCAAGGCAAATAAAATCATGGGATGCATCAAAAGAGACATAGATGCTCATGACAAGCACATCATTTTGCCTCTATACAAATCACTAGTCAGACCACATGAGGATTATTGTGTACAATTCTGGGCACCTGTGTATAAGAAGGACATGGCTGAACTAGAACGGGTGAAAAGAAGGACGACCAAGGTAAATAAGGGAATTGGCGGATTGCAGTACCAAGAAAGGTTGTCAAACTTGTGGCTATTCAGTTTAGAAAAAAAACGACTTTTGGGCAATCTAATTACAATGTACAAATATATAACTGGACAGCACAGAGATCTTTCTAATTATATATTTTTTTACACCTGGGCCTGTAACAAGGACAAGGGGCATTCTCTACTTCTAGAGGAGAAAAGGTTTCACCATCATCACAGACGGGGGTTCTTTACTGTGAGAGCAGTAAGACTATGGAACCCTCGTCCACAGGATGTTGTGGTAGTTGAACAAGTTCAAGAAGGGCCATGAAGCCTTTCCTGAAAAATATAATATTATAGGTTAGGAGTACTAGATTCTGGAGATGGGGCGTTGATCTGGGGATTTTTTCTGATTGCCATATTTGGATTCAGGGAGGAATTTTTCCCCTAATTAGGCAATTGGCATCAACCTCTTGGGGGTTTTGCTTTCCATTGGATTAACACGGTAGGATTATATGTTGGAGTTGATGGACCTGTGTCTTTTTTCAACCTTATCAACTGTGTAATACATTTTTTGTGATTAATTTTAATATTGTTAGCGATTTGTTTTTCTATAGATAATTTTGCTAACTTGATTTCGTTTTTACATTTCCTATTGAGATCCTTGTGAATTTGTAGTGAATCGAATTTGATAAAGTTCAGTCATACAGTGTGGTTGAAATTCATGCCATTTTCTGTAGGTGTGGCATGCACCGTTCTGTGGCATTTTTATTGCGGTTTTGTCACAGTTTTCACTGAAGAAAAACGCAATATTGAAAAATTCAGCATTTTTTGCATGCAGTACTGTGACCCAATTTTCCATACATAGAGTTCTGTAAAAAAAAAAAAACGCTTTTGTAAATACATGCATTCTTTCCATGACATTTTGTCAGGAATAGATCTAGGGAACTGTTCCTAGAACTGCTACTTTTACAAAACCACAGTTGTGAAAAAAACAGCATGAATGTGCATTCAGTGCAGCGCTCGGCTGTTTCCGTCAACCCCGTAGACATTGAATGAAGTTCACTTGCTCAACTGCCGTTCCATTCAAAATCCTCTTCACTGTGATGGTTCAGTGAAGAGGAACGGGGTCTGGAGATCCACAATCTAGTAATCGTGAGGGGACCCAGAGGTGGGGCTCCAGCGATCATACATTTCTCACCTATCCTCTGGTTAGGTGATAGATGTTCTTATTGGGAAAACTCCTTTAATACTGGGTATTGCATGTGGTAACTATCACTAGAACTTTTCACTTTGTTTTAAAAGAAAGACATTAAATCATGCAAAATTAGGTTCTTTGCACTGTACAAGTCACTTGTTGAAATATTGGGCAGATATATTAATACTCTGTTTTAGACAGTGTAAGCATAGGCAAGGCAGTCAGAAAATGTACTACATTTAGCAGAGGTGCATGCTGCATGATAAATTTGGCACATGTAGCTAGACAATTTTATCTTCCTTGTACCATCTTGTAATTGGCTTAGTTTACGCCAGTTTTTTTGCATAAATTTTTTTGCATGGTGCCGCATATTAAGCTAGGCCACATCCCTTTCCCACTTGCCATGTCCCCTTACCTAGCATGTCGAAAAAATTGTCTAAAACAGTTAATAAATGTGGCGCACGGCATGTGAGCCAGAATTCTGGCTCAATTTGAGCCAGTAATTTCATTGCATTCTGCCCTATTGATTCTTAACAAGGAAGATGCTAATATTAGCATGTTGGTGTATTGTGTCTACTCAGTGGCGGATTAAGTAGACCATAGGCCCTGGGCTGTTACCCAAACTTGGGCCCCCCTTCCGCACCGCCGCCCTGCCGCACCGTAACTATTGTTAACACTACCTTTTTGAGCAAGCATTAACAAATGGGTGTTATGATTCCCCTTGTCACAGGGCTGTGTCCCTACATACAGTATCACACTGTGCAGGGACACGTCCTCCTGACAATGGGAATTGTCTATCAGTCGTGGACTGCAGAAAGACTTTTTGTGAAATACAAGGATTTCCTATAATAATCATGTCAGGGGAGGTGACAGATTCTCTATAAATCTAGTGACTCACAGGTGACGACTTCTCAGATTCTAGTAGTTTTTTTCCTCTATTATTCTCCATCCGGTCCAGAGCTCATGACGACTTCTCCCGGCCATGACCCATTTCTGAAGAATTTGCCACTCAGATGTCTTCGGCTCCTCACTTTTCCAACATTTCCACACCTATAAACAAAAATAAAATTATCATGGTGCCACATACTGTGCCCTTAAATATAATAGCACCAAACACTGCACGCCTGAATATAATAATACCATACATTGTAAAGCACCACATACACACAGCCCCCTGTGCATAGTCCCACACACAGCCCCCTGTAGATATCACACATCCCCCATATAGCTAGCACCACACACATCCCCCTGTAGAGAGCACCACACAGCCCTCCCCCTCTTGTAAATAACACCACAGAGCCCCCCTGTAAAGAACGCCACACACATACTGCTGTGGATAGCGCTACACAGCCCCCCCCCTTGTATATAGTGCTCCACAGCCCTCCCTCTTTGTACATAGTGTCACACAGTGTTCCCCCCTTGTATATAGTGTCACACAGTGCTCCCCCCTTGTATATAGTGTCACACAGCGTTCCCCCCTTTGTATATAGGGCCACACAGTGCTCCCCCCTTGCATATAGGGCCACTTAGCGCTCCCCCTTGTATATAGTGCACACAGCGCTCCCCCCCTTTGTATATAGTGCCACACAGCGCTCCCCTCCCCCTTGTATATAGGGTCACACAGCACTCTCCCTCCCTTGTATATAGTGTAATGGAGAACTCCCCCCCACCTTGTATATAGTGTCACAGAGCACTCCCCCTACTAGTATTGTATGGTATATAGTGTCACAGAGCACACCCCCCTTTGTATATAGTGTCACACAGTTCTCCCCTCCTCCTTGTATATAAGCCCACACAGCGCTCCCCTCCCCCTTGTATATAGGCCCACACAGCGCTACCCTCCCCCTTGTATATGGGCCCACACAGCGCTACCCCCTTGTATATAGTGTAACGGAGAACTCCCCACCCCCTTGTATATAGTGTCACGGAGCACTCACCCCCCCTCCTTGAATATATACACCGCACTACCCCACCTAAAAAATAAATATATATATATTTTACTTACCTTGCCCCGTGGCGGGCGCTCCAACTGGACACGTGAATCCCATGGACTAGACGCATGCGCAGACCGGAGTGATCCAGCGCCTTATAGGTTGCATGCCTAATGTGGCCTGTAGCCTGTAATATTCATGTGTATCGGAGTTCTGAGGACTCCGATACAAATGAATGTGGCTGCCGCTAGCACCGGGTCCATCTCCGGTGCTAGCGACGTCACCAGGCATGACGGGGCCCGTGCCTTGGGCCCCGGGCGGCCGCCCGAACCTCCCTAATGATGAGCCGCCACTGTGTCTACTAACCACTAAACAAAAGAAACATGCAGCACTGTATTTGGAATCATGTAAAGTTAAATTTTGCAAAATCTGGTGTACTCTTAAAAAGTGATCTCAAAGATTTGGGCTGGAGCCTTTGAAATGTATTCATCTTGCGCTGGAAAAGAGCATGACATTTTTGAAATTTCCTGTTTTTATAGCATAATTTTCTCATAAGCAGGGAGTTTCCTCTGGTTGAAACAGTTCAGAAGGGATATGAATTAGTAATCATTTCCTCTTTGGGGCCATACTTCATTGTTGAAAATGCCTAAATTATGTTAGTTAATGTATCTGCTGAAAGCAAATGTTAAACTACCTGCACTCAGTAATTTGAAGCTGACTCACACTTTGCAGGCTATGTTGTCTTGATGCTGTCTTGATCAGAGGCTAGTGAAATTTGGGATATAACTCTTAAGTCTAGTGAAATGTAATTTATGAGTGGTAATTTCTAATTTCAACAGGATCAGTCATTGTCCGAGGGATTTTTTTAATCAGAGAGATTTTTTTAAATTCTGTAACTAACTTCTTTCTGCTCACTTTGAAATGTTCTTAATGTGCCGTACCCATTGTACTTACTGTGAGAATTAACACATCAAATGAAAAGGATAGCTTAAAGTGTAGCGCTGGTTATGTAGGAAAAACAATTACAGTACAGGACTTTGCAAAATATTTTCTTCATTAATAATTTGATTAGACAATTCTTCTACTAACCAACAGAATGGACAGCTGTTGTGGGTTCTGCAGGCTGCTCTTACCTATTCAATGGGAGACAAAACTGCCTGCTCTGCCTCCTAGGCTCTTAGGCTTCAATATGGGTGCTAGCACTGTAAGGGGGAGTTCACACTGAGTTTTTTGACGAGTTTTTTTACGCGGAAACTGCGTCAGAAAATGCGCCAAAAAATGGCTGCGAATGACTCCCATTGATTTCAATGGGAGGCAGAGGCAGTTTTTTTCCCGCGAGCGGAAAAAACTTTTCGTGGGCAAAAGAAGGGACATGCCCTATCTTCTGCCATTTACGCCTCTGACCTCCCATTGACATCAATGGGAGGCAGAGAAAGCATATTTCACAGCATTTTTTGCATGCTGCGCTCAATGGGCGTGAGCGAAAAATGCAGCGAAAATCGGCGCGCAGACAGAGCAAAATCTGCCTTAAAATTCCATATGGCAGATTTTCCGCCTGCAAAAAACTCAGTGTGAACCCAGCCTAAAGGTCTTTTACACGGGCCAGTGACAGGAAAACGCTCATTCATCGGCTGATCTGCTTGTTTACTAGGCTAATAAAATGGTTGCTAGACGGCAGCACATCTCCGTGTGTGAACAAGAGATGTGGTGCTGACATAATGGAAATGTTTGGGGACGATCTCTCATCCCTATACATAGCTGATCATTGTCTCGTTGTTTGGCGCTCGTTTTCACAGCCTATATCAGGCTGTGTAAAAGGACCCCAAGATGTATAGTGATCCAACCGAGCTAGCTCCCATACTGAAGATGGGGAGGCAGAACCGGGAGCTATGTTTCCTACTGCATAGGCAGCCTCCAGTATGCAACATGGCTGGTCTACACTGCTGTTTAGCAATGGAATTGTCTAATTAAATTATTAAGAAAAACAAATATTTTGCTGTCCTACACTATATGCATCTTTCTTGCAATAACTGAAGGTATACTTTATATGTGGAATCAATTGTGCCATCAGCATCTATATCAAGCTGCATAGTAAAGAGCACAGTAATAGTTAATAAGTGTGAAGAAATAATTACAAACAGAAAACTATAGTAGATTTGGCCCTCTATGTGCTAACTCAGTAAAGTTACCATATACACAGGCTGTGGCTAAAGTATATATGCAATATATTTTGTGCATAGGTATCACTAAAGCTTTAGAATAGAGATCAGAATCCCAATTATCCAAAGTAGAGTGCTCCTGCAAAAGATTTATCCCGCTGTGGATGACTGCTATAAACCTTGCGTTACAGAAAGCCCATTGACTATAGTGTGAACCATGTAATACTTCACTTGCCAAGTGGTTTTCTTCGACTATACCCCTTGTTATCAGCTAGTTGCTGAGAGGCATTCTCACTGAAAAGGGGTTCTCCAATTGGACTCCCTGGATTTAGCGGAGCAGGATAAATCTTTTTCCTACTTTTACACAAAAGCTTTTTGTTTTATGTGGCCTCCTTTACACAATGTACTGTCCTCTGAAACACTGTATCTTTCTGAACATAATTGACTCCACCTATAATAATTACTAAGTGCTCTTTAGTCTGGGCTCCTCAGATGCAGCAACAGGTCCTATTACATTCTGAAATTGTTTTCTAATTGCTCCCTCTTGAATTTATATTAAGTGGGTGTTAAGTTCTGCAGAACAAGTGAACATGGCAAGTACATTTCAGCTTTCCTTAAATTACTATAGCTTTAATAGCAAAAACAACACATGAAGAGTGAATAAAACAAGGGCAATTCATTTCAAGCATTATTTTGTGACTAGTTCTTAACTCTTCCATTACTTCTGTCACAAACAGTTAAGTCATGTAGGTTTAGTGCACCCTAATGGGTTAGACTTTTAGTGATGGTCCCACGATCCCCAGCAACTTCTTAGTGGAACATTAAGGCCTCATTTACACGAACGTATTATACGCGCGTGCGACGCGCGTGCTTTGCACGCATGTCGTACGCACCTATATTAGTCAATGGGGCTGTTTAGACGATGCGTGAATTGCGCTCATTGCGTGTGCGCAGAAAAAAACTCACGACATGTTCTATAATCGTGCGTTTTTCGCGCACTCACGCACCCATTGAAGTCAATGGGTGCGTGAAAACCACGCATGCCGCACGGAAGCACTTCCGTGCGAACTGCGTGATTCGCGCAAGAGCTGTCAAACTCCTGAATGTAAACAGAAAAGCACCACGTGCTTTTCTGTTTACAAACATCCAAACGGAGTGTCAAATTCGAGATGAGCGCCCCGAACTTCACCGGGTTCGGCCAAACTCGTTTTGACCGAAACCGGTAAAAAATGTTCGGGTACGCGACGTCAGGAGACAGTCACTGTCCACGGTGCTGAAAGCGTTAAACTGGTTCAGCACCATGGACAGTGACTTCCGCTCCGAAAATCCATGAACCTGTAAAAAAAAAAAGACGTTCTGACTTACCGATAACTCCGGTCCGACCTCCCGGGATGACAGTTCAGTCAAAGTGACAGCTGCAGCCAATCACAGGCCAAGCACAGGCTGCAGCCAATCACAGGCCAAGCAAAGGCTGCAGCCAATCACAGGCTGCAGCGGTCTCATGGACTGCGGCGTCATCCTGGGAGGTGGGGCCGGATGACAAGAGAGGGACGCGTCACCAAGGCAACGGCCGGGAGCCCGGACTGGGGGAAGCAGGAAGTTCTTGGTAAGTATGAAAGTCTTTTTTTATTCACAGGTTGGTGTATATTGTGTTCGGCATTCACTGTCGAGGGTGCTGAAATAGTTACTGCCGATCAGTTAACTCTTTCAGCACCTTGGACAGTGACGGGCGTCGACTAGCCTCATCAATATGATGGCGGCTGCGCGAAAATCACGCAGCCGCGCATCATACACGGATGACACACGGAGCTGCCAAGTGCCTTTTGCGCGCGCAAAACGCAGCGTTTTTTGCGCGCGCAAAACGCACACGCTCGTGTAAATGAGGCCTAAGGTTGTGGAATAATGACATGATGCTTGATAATAAAAGAGGAGTGTAAAGGCTATGCACAAGTTGTATATGGAAAACATTATTTTTCCTGGTTACCTGGAGTTAAAAAAAAATTGCACTAAGTTTCAGGCTGCAATCTTGATCCTTTCATTAATTTTTCAAAACCAATAATAATCAGTTTGCAACCAGCTCCTAGTTTCAGTAATACATGCTGGATGTGAGATCTGAGATTGCAGGATGCTGTTACCTTCACTAGCTCATGTATCAGCACAGATCTATTCCGGTACTGATTTTTCATTCTAATACAGCCCATCTCCTCTCTACTGTTAATACACTGACGCTGCCTGTGTGTGTGATCTCAACCCCCTCCCTCTGCTGATTCTACCTTGTGTGCTTTTTTTCCTAGCTACACTCTGGTACCGTATGGCCTGGGTAATTCCCCCCAGAATACTCTGGTGTGGGTCCTCTCCTACCTATCTGTGGCCTCTGTGATCTCTACCACCCTCTCCTTGCAGATTCTGATATGGGTGCTCTCTGCCTTATGTATACTCTTATTCATTTGCACTTTTGTGTACACCCTCCCCTCCAAGCTCATATCTCAAAGGACGCTATTACACATAGCGTTTTGTAATGCATTTAATAAGTCATTTTATAAACCACATGAGTTTAAAACAAAAACGCACTTTCGTTTTGCGGTTTTTATCGATAACGCATGCGTTTTTACATGTTTCTAAAAAAAAATTTTTAAATGCATCACAAGATACGTTATGTGTAATAGCCCCCTAATATTGAGAAACGGGAAGGGGAGAGCAGAGAGAGCATATGACCTCAGCCCTGAGCTGACAGCATCAAGGAGCAGTGTGCTGTCGGATCTTTTTTTATTAAACCTATAAAAAAAACTGTAACTGAAGCAAAAAGCATGTAGGGCTCCCTAAAATACAAGTAGACAAAGACTCCTGACGAAGCCGGTCTTTAGGGCGAAACGCGCGTCGAGGCGTTCCTTTGCCATGCCTGACGCTGCCATTATTTAATTCCCCTCCATGTCTCTGTATTTTTCATTATTGTTATCTTGTCACTTTGCTATTATGTGATAGGGAGTGAGCATTTCCTGCATGTCACCTACAATTGTTCTGTGTTGGTGATTGCAGGCTGTAGGATACTTACAATCCATCTATTTACTGTATGATACCTTATCTTTCTTACATTTACATATATGCAATTGTGTATTCTACACTGTGGTTCGGTTATTTCCTTTCTGAATATAGGATAGTAGTGGGGACATCTAGTGTTAATTGGCGCCCGATGGTGGGTTGTTCTGTTGACCACCAGGTATTTGCCATCTCTAGTTTGTTTTTCTCTCCGTGTATGGTTCTTTTTTAACAGTCTCTCATTTTGATATTATAAATTGTATTGAACTTATATCTAATAAAGATTTTCGTCACATGTATGAATTATTCCTTTGGGTTTTATATGCCCTTTGTGTTCGCTTATAGGCTGTCTGCTATCGGATCTATGTCAGAACCAGAAGCACCTGCAAGAGCTGCTCAAACTGCGCACCAACAATATGTTTGGAAATTTTTATTGAATACTATTTAGACATTTGCTTAATTTTGCCTTTTTAGAGAGCAAAAAAACAATAAAAAATAAATAAATTCTATTTAAAGTGTCCAAAGCCTTTAAGTGGAGCTTGGTCTGTTGTAAGCACTTGTAAAAGGAGCACCTGTTCTGGTCTAAGGATGCGCTCTTCAATGCATATTGAAGTACCCAATAGTTCAACATCCCAGTAGATGTTCAATTATCATAATCCTAGATATTCAGAACTTCTTATTTTCCAGATATTTTCGGATTTTCGAGAAAATCTTGCATGAATATTTGTAGGTAATACATTACAAATACTGCAATATTTTGTTTTTTATGCAAAGAGTAGAGCATAACCTTCTGTTGCTCATAATATAAGAAACATAAAGGAAGAAAGAATATCACACTGTATAAAAAAAAACTTCACTTATTTTGTGTCCTACATTTCTGTCTGCAAATAATATAGATGTAATTACATAAACACTTGTGCTTCTTGTGCACTTTACCTCCAAAGAAATGAAAATCTTGTCACTTGCAGTATTTGCTGAACCAGACAGACGGCCATGTCTGTAATCATGGTTGCGGTCACGGCCAGCCGCTGACCGCATTTTTGGGCTGTGCTCCTATACAAAGTATGGGAGCACGGCCCGTAAAATATGAAAATTAGGACATGCTCCATAATTCACGGCACCGTTCTACGGCACATGCTCCCTTCCATAGCGATACGGAAAGGTGTCCGCAGCCAATAGAACTGAACAGGTCCGTAATTGTGGACCGTATTTCAGTCCGCAATTCCGGAGATTTTTTACGATCATGTGCATGGGGCCTTAATGTCCAAAAATAGTTTGTAGCATGTGGTAGTGATTTTTGCGATGTTTTTATTAAACGTGGTTTGTAAAGTGCTGCGCAATATGTTTGCACTATATAAATAAAGATTATTATTATTATTATCAGGATTTATTTCCAGAACTTTTTTGCTGGTTAATGCCACAAAAGGCCACAATAGACTTGTGGGGAAATTATTATTGTACTTGTTTTTTTTTTTGTACTGTGCACTTTTCCTTGGTAGCTAGATTTGACCAGTAGTATTACAGGGTAAAACTAACCTGTAGTGTCACATTAATAGCTCTTATGGGTCTTCTATAGATGCCTTCATTCCAGAATCCAGTTGATCACTTTATCTGTTATGTGATCATATCACTTGATACTAGTAAATTCTGTGGTACATACACTGTGCCAAAGTCACTGGTTAATACCAGTGACTTTGGCACGGTGTATGTACCACAGAATGTTCTAGTATTAATTCCTATGATGGATCTTTGATGGACTATGATCAGTATCCCCTCTTTCTTTTATAGCTTTACCAATCCTTGTGTAAAATCTATTATCATTTAAGTATATCTTCATTATGTTTTTATTTTTATATTCTATTAATACTTAAATATCTAATTCTCGTTAAAGTGTAACTAAACCTTCGACAAACTTCTGACATGTCATAGTGACATGTCAGGAGAAGTTTGGATTGGTGGGGGTCCGAGCACGGAGACCCCCACCAATCGCTAAAACAAAGCGGCAGAAGCGCTCGTGTGAGCTCTCAGCCGCTTCATTTCTGTTCGGCCTTTTCTGGAAATCAATGTATCGGAGTACGGGCTCAATAGAAAGTCTATGAGCCTGTACTCCGATACATCGGCTTTCCGGAAAAAGTTGAACAGAATTGATGCAGCTCAGTTCTCACACGAGAGCTTCTGCTGCTTCGTTTTAGCGATTGGTCGGAGTCTGAGCATGGAGACCCCCACCAATCAAAAATTTTGACATGTCAGAAGTTTGTCGAACATTTAGTTACTCTTTAAGGATCTTTTCTGTTTTTTGTGGCCTTTTTTTTGTGCAATTTTCACACAATTGAGCAAAAATGCAGGTTTCTTTTTATTTATTTCTTTAACAAAATAACAGCTATTTTTGCTGCAGTGTTTTCCACAATTTTGTACCAGTTGCAAAAAAAAGGTCCCAAAATTAGCAAGTGTAAATACCCCCTAAGGATACATGCACGTTACAGAATTTGGAAGCTGCAAATAAATGCAGACAATCCACCAATTCTGTTATGCATTTTTAGATGCAGATTATAAGGAGGGAGGGGGGTTGAACTGGGGAGCGAAGTAAGAGCATTTAAATGCAATGGTAACGCCCTCATTGCACCTAAATGCTCATTAGCATAAACTTAATAAAACTTATTTCTCTACAAAGGAGGCAGTAAGCAGAAAATGAAAATAATCGTTAGAAACAGGTTAGTCTCCTCTACAATACCCTGTTATTAGTTTAATACGGACATTCTGATGACAGACTCCCTTTAACCCCTTCGCGCTCATTGATGTACTATTCCGTCATGGTAACCACATAGTTCGTGCTCCATGATGGAATAGTACGTCACGGGAGGAATGGCCATTTCGGCCATCCTCCCAACACATACAGGAGCTGTGACAGCTGCTGTCTCGTACAGCAGTTGCCGCAGCTCCTATAGCAGGGATCGATCGCGCTGTCCCCGCTGATTAACCCCGTAGAAGCCGCGTTCAATAGCGATCGCGGTTTCTTAGAGGTTAAAGATATATAAATAAACAAATAAACTATACATAATTAGTATCGCCGTGTCCGTAACGGCCTGAACTACAAAAGGATTTTGTTATTTATCCTGCGCGGTGAACGCCATAAAAGAAAAAAATAATAAACCATACCAGAATCATAATTTTTTGGTCACTTCACCTCCCAAAAAATGGAATAAAAAGTGATCAAAAAGTCGCATGTACCTAAAAATTGTACTAATCGAAACTACAGTTTGTACAGTTTGTTACACAAAAATCAAGTCCTCACATGGCTTTCTTGATGGAAAAATCAAAAAGTTATGGCTCTTAGAATATGGCAACACAAAAATTAAATGATTTTTTATAAAAATTATTTTATCGTGCAAATGCTATAAGACATAAAAAAATAAAAATAAACATATGGTATCGCCGTAATCGTATCGACCCGCAAAATAAAGTGAATATGTCATTTATAGCCCACGGTGAATGCTGTAAAAAAAATAGAATACAAAACAATTGTAGAATTGCTGTTTTTTTAGTCACCACGCCTCTTAAAAATAGAATAAAAACTGATCAAACAGTTGCATGCACCCCATGAAAATTATAATGAATTCCTCAAGGGGTCTAGTTTCAAAAATGGGGTCACTTTTAAGGGGTTTCCCCTGTACTGGTACCTCAGAAGCTCTGAAAATGCGACATGGCGCCCAGAAACCAATCCAGCAAAATCTACATCCCAAATAGCGCTCCTTCCCTTCTAAACTCTGTCGTTTGTCCAATCAGCAGTTTATGACCACATATGGGGTATTGCTGTAATCAGGAGAAATTGCTTTACAAATGTTGGGGTCCTTTTTTCCTTTATTTCTTGTCAAAATTAAAAATTCGTACCTTTTATCGGAAAAATATGATTTTCAATTGCACAGCCTAATTCCAGAAAATTCCGCAAAAAAAAGTGGGATCTAAATGCCCACTATACCCCTCGATAAGTTCCTTGAGGGGTGTAGTTTGCCAAATAGGGTCACTTTTGGGGGGTTTCCACTGTTTTGGCACCACAAGAACTCTTCAAACCGGACATGGTGCCTAATAAAAAGGAGGCCTGAAAATCCACTACGTGCTCATTTGTTTCTGAGGCCGGTGCTTCAGTCCATTAGCGCGCTAGGGCTACATGTGGGATATTTCTCAAAACTGAAGAATCTGGGCAATAATTATTGAGTTGCGTTTTCTGACAAAAAAATGAAATATGTAAATTTCACCTCTACTTTGCTTTAAATTCATGTGAAACACCTAAAGGGTTAATACACTTTCTAAATGCTTTAAATACTTTGAAGGGTCTAGTTTCTAAAATGGGGTGTTTTATGGGAGTTTCGAATATATAGGCCCCTCAAAGCCACTTCAGAACTTATAACTAAAAAAAGAGGCTTTTGAAATTTTATAAAAAATATGAGAAATTGCTGCTTATGTTCTAAGCCTTGTAACGTCCTAGAAAAAAGAAAAAAATGTTAACAAAAATGTTGCTAACGTATAGTAGACATATGGGAAATGTGAACTAGTAACTATTTTCGGTGCTAAAAACCCTCTGTCTTACAAGCAGATGCATTTAAAAAAAAAAAAATGCTATTTTTTGCTCAAAAATTTGCTATTTTTCATAAATAAACACTGAATATATATTGACCAAATTTTACCACTAACATAAATTACAATGTCTCACGAGAAAACAATCTCAGAATTGCATTCCGAAGTTATTACCACATAAAGTGAAATATGTCAGATTTGAAAAATGGGCTATGAGCCTTAAGGCCCAAACTAGGCTTCGTCCTTAAAGAGAGCCTTTCACCTCCCCATACATGTGCTGCTAAGTGCAGCATGTAATGGGCAGGGCTGCACAAACCCTGGGGTACTTTACATTTTTTTTTCTACCTTCCTTCGTTATATAGATATCTGTGTCGTTATATTTGGCGCCCAATATTTAAATAACCCCCTGAACTGTCAATGGGGCGTGTACTGGCAAGGGGGCATGTTAATATGGCTGTGACACTGTCCAATCAGATATGGACAGTGCTACAGCAAGAGCGAGGATAGCAGTGTCACTGCTACGAACAGTGTAAGAGCTGGGTAGCGCTTGCACTGTCCGTAGCAGAGACACACCCCCTTGCCAGTTCGGCAGACAAAGTACAAGACCGATCTCTCGAAGAGCTGAAGAGATGAGAGCGCACATGCGCGCTCTCCTCTCCACAGCTCTTACACTGTCCGTAGCAGTCACATTGCCCCTTGCCAGTTCGGTAGAAGACTGATCTTGAAAGCTGAAGAGTGAGAGCGTGTGCGCGTGTGCGCGTGCTCGTGCACACTCTATCCTCAATCATCGCTCTTGCTGTGACACTGTCCTGATTGGACAGTGTCACAGCCATAGTAACACGCCCCCTTGCCAGTACACGCCCCATTGACCGTTCAGGGGTTATTTAGATATCGGACACCAAATATAACGGCACCAATATCTAAATAACGGAGGAAGGTAGAATTTTTTTTAAAGTGCCCCAGGGTTTGTGTAGCCCTGCTCATTACATGTATGGGGAGGGGAAAGGTTCTCTTTAAGGGGTTAATGTATTAAAGTCCTAATAGTCCCAGTTCATTCACAGCATGAACTGGTTAATAGACAAAGTATATGTCCCTGACAAGACAACGTAAACCTGGAAACCATTTGTACGGGATAAGGGGACAGAATTTTATTTTCTGTGACACAGCAATACCTTATATTGCCATGAATACAGCCACACTGGCTAAGCAGAATGGAAATTGAACATACTGAGGCACACTTTTTAGCAGGACCTCTAATAGATGACCATCAGTGGGAACACTAGTATCGGCTGGTTTGTTTCTCTTAGGGTATCTAATAAATGTCCAAAGTTAAAGGGGGTTTATCCTGTGACAAATTATCTTTAAAATGTGCCACCGATAATACTTCCATTGGCATTTTAGTTCGCAATAGCTTACATTGACATTTTAATACATAAATAGACTTGATCCACCATTTTTATATTGTGTCAAATAACAGATGTCTCGGTACAATAAAATTTCATAAAATACCAAAAGTCCTGTGTCAAAGAGTTGTGCTGCGTTTTGATGTCTAATTTAAACTGCTTAGATTCTAGAACTGTTTAGATCATTTTAAATAGGCACAAAGACTATGGGCTTGATCTGTCAGCAGAGTTTACAGATGTTAACCATTCCAGTCTGTGTCTTTGCAATGTTTGAACTCCTACTAATGGATAATATGCCTAAAATGTGATTTACAGTAAAGCTTGGAAAGAATCCTTGTTTCAAAAGGAAGCCGTATTTCTCCTGCTGTTTGCAGCATGTTTACTAGATGTTAAACACTGATATTTACTCAGTGCTTATAAAATAAACAGTCTGACCTGCTGCTGGTAAATGACAGTCCGATCATAGCGGTATCTGGCTTTCCCGACTCCTCCCACTTCTTGATAATTTCATTTCCTGCATGCTGGAAGAAAGAAAGATGAATATTAAGTGGTCAACATGATTGTGATTAAGCTCTGTAATGCATTCTTCATCTGGATCCCAGCTGCTCCATCCCCAGAGATCCTGTCTTATTGATGTATTAGGTAATACAGGATGATACAGGATTAAAAAACTCCAATGCTCTACCAAATTTGTCCTGACCTCAATTAATTATTATGTCTTAATGAAGGCAGATATAGTTCATTTGCAAAAATACCAAGACCACCTTCTGAGTGGAGCACAATATATGTGATCATTTCAAGCATCATTGTATAACCAATAAGGTTATAGAGTGGTAAAGAGAAGCAACCCAAAGCCCAACACGAAGTACAGCTTTGCCACGCTCCTATTCTGTGCCATAGAAGCTGATTCATGTTCATGTTGTGTCCACACTGATGTAGGACTTGTAGCAGAGATAAGTGCCCCAAAACAGAATATTCAATATTATTTTTTAAGATTTATAAAAGCTAATACATAACAATCAATCATAATATTTAATCTGCTGAATTATCTGTTGGTGTATGGTCAATTTTAGTAATCCACCACTATTGGGTATCCACCCAAGTACGCTGCTTGGCATTTTTGGTAAGAGAGTGGCTATGGCTATCCAGACCTTCCCGTGTGATATAATCCTAATTTGATAATTAACAGATACATTTATTAGCATGGTTCATTGTTGTAAGCACATATATTCTGTCAAGAAAAATATTTCTATACTGACATTTTTGTACAAATTATATTTTTGGGTGTGAAACTTTGTACTTTAAATTCCTGCAATGTACATGACAGCTGAGTTCTGTACATACTTTACCCTCTTATCTTTTATTGAAATGTTTAGTCTTGTCTTATAAATTTTATAGTTGTTTGTCCTTTTATATTGTATGGATTTAACATTTTGGTCTAGGGTTGTGAATAAGCGAAACAGATTTATAGTACTAGGAAAAAGTTATTGCCTGGTCACTGTTATTTTATTACAAGTCATGAGTCTTTAAGTGACAAATTGCTTGTCCAGAATGGACCCTGTGTATTTAACACTGCAAATATTTATTTTTGCGTGGCAGTAAGCATGGCGGTGTCCAATATATACAGATATTGATGTAAAGATTAAATCAACTAAGGTGGCAAAGGTTAATTCCACCAGGGAATTATGAAATGTTTTGAGTTGATGTGAACAAAATTCCTATACTATAAAGGACTCTTTCGCTGGAATCCCTGACCAGACTAGGTGGGCTAAGTGCTTGTTATTGAGCATGAAATTCTAGGTTTCTATCTTAAACATAATTAACATTGTTGAAGTATAGCATCAAAGGGGTGAGGTTCTGTTCAGTCTTTGAGGTCAGTATTGTTAGAAAAGGAACTAGACATTTTCAAAAGCTGTGTTTATATATTTTGGGGTTGAAAACTTAGGGAGAAAAAAGCTTTTACGAAGTCTATAATATTCCGCTATAATATAATATCTTGTGTCGTATGCAAATACCCGATGGGGAGTTTTCCTTGTGTCATCCTTTGCATTTAGTACATTTTTCACAGATCTACAAGTATTAAGTATACATCATTTTTTGGAAGTCACTGGCCAATTGAATAGCTTTAGTTCTGTTCTGACTTTGAATAAAATGGTGCTGAAAGAGCTCCGGAAACAATTTCATGCAATATGTCAGCTAATGGCTGAATTGTACGACTTATTGTAGATACATTCTGAGTTTGTTATGCGTTATTGATGAAAACCAGTTATGGCACCAGCTGCATGTGGGGAAAGGTGGGTTGTACATTGTGCGAAATCTGTGCTGCATGATTTTATTTCCATTACTTCATATAGTTGTTAATAGCTGATGTGTAGTTTTAGTGAAGTTTTAAATGTCACCTGCTTCTGTATTCATATTTAGGCTATTCCTTAGCCAACAGCACAACTAAAAATTATTCATTAGGGAATATGAAAATAATGTAAATAAACAATTATAATTGGAAACTCCGTTTTTAACAGAACTTCCTTCTAATGGCTATGCATACCTCTCAGGGTTTTCCACTTTGGAAAAACCCTACTCATTAGAAGGGTACCATGATGATATGATGTTCACAGGGTGTCCAAATGATGAACCCCGCATACCCCCCCCCCCCCGTTATTAGCTGTAATTTTGGTAGTTCCCTAGCAGCAAGTGCTCAATATCACTGCAGCGCCACCTTAGGGGAAATTTTCTCATTGAATACAATGGTCTGTCCATGTAATCTCATGCTTATTTCCTTAACCTATCGGCTCATCTATCTTGTGTCGTCTCTGTTTTACATTTCCTGTTCTTTATCATCCTAATCCCATCCTCTGATCATACTTCCTGATTCCACTTTCATCCCTTGACATGTCTACCTCCCATGTTTCTCTTTTTCATTGTCTATTTTAACCATTCAAAGATTGCATCTAATAATATTGAGTTGTAACATCTGTGCCCCCTCTTCAAATAACTATTTCTTCTGATTATCTTACTATAACACAAATAACATAAGAATAATCATAATAATCTGCATTTATATAGTGCCAACATATTCCACATATGTATTATGGTTGCTGCAATATATTGTATCTTTGTATCTTAAATATTAGGAAAGCTAATTACATATGTTAAAGTGTACCTTTTGGCTAAGGCTCCATGGCGACACAGTAAAATTGTGGGATTACAGCAATTTTGTAAATTTTTCCCTTTGAGGAAAAGTTGCTCTTGAAAAAATATACTATGTCAGATTGTTTGTGGTGGTCACAAGGTCGCTTGCGACTGTTTACCCCTGGGGAAGCATTGACAGCACAGCATGGTCATCCTGTGATTTTACTGCCACTTATCGATGACTCCATGTCAATCTAATGTAGATCATTAACCTTAAGCTGTTCAAAAACTTCAGATAGCTGTCGGCCGAACGATCGTTTGGCTGGCAGCCATTCCTCCCAACTCCCGGCCTAGTGTGCTTGTGTTTTCGATAGGGAGAAGGGAGAAAGCTGCTGCCAGGCTACTCTGTGAGCGGCCTATCTACTAACGGACAAAAGGATTGGGCATGTTGAAATTCAACATGCCCAACCTCTATTTTTCCCGTCATCTGCTGTCGGCCGAGAGTCGGGATGCTGCTATATTCATTAGCTGGTCTGCCAGCCCCACTGTAATTGGCCGGTCTGGCCGACATACATCTAATGTGTATGGCCAGCTTTAGAGCTACTTTGATTAAATTATTAGTGGATTTCCTAAATGGCAATTAACTAAGATGATGTTCCATTCAGCTGTGGAGGAAAAATTACAGAATATACTGCTCGTAAACCTCAAGTACTCTGCACCCCTACTTTACTTATTTTAATTAAAAAAGTTAAAGGGGAATAAACTTGACTTTCCAAAACTTTCCATTCATTGCTTTCCTATTCCTTCAGCAGCTATAAGAAGCTTGTCCCATCATTACATTAGTAAATTTAAAGGGGTTGTTTGGTTTAGATAAATAATTTTAGTGAATAGAGGGGCTCACACGCTCAGAACCAACATGTGTTATCTAAAGCAGAGAGACCTTAAAGAGTGTACCTCTCTCTGTTGAGGATCCACCATGTCCATACATTGCGTACACATCCGATTAATTTTATAGGGAACTGTGTGAGGCATAATGTCTTCTGTGGTGGCCCTGCAGTCAGATTAAACAAGACAGGGGGAATATATGAAATTATTTTTTGCCAGTATTTTGGCGTACAAAGGTTGCAAATTATGGTGCATGCCATATTTGCACTTGAATTTGTGACTTTTATCTCCTCTCGCCAGTTATGAAACATGATGAGAAAGTGGGTTCAGTTTAGCGGGTTGGGTGTTGCCAACAGTAGTTCAACAAATTTAAAACCGGAAAATGGCAGCAAAAGCAACGCAAATCTACTCCTGCTCAGAGCAGACACATTTTATTTTATGGCTTTAGGATAGGCTAAGATGCGCCAAATTTATTAAAGGGAACCTGTCACCAGCATTTCACCTTTTAAACCAGCAATATCTGGTGGAAGTGGGTGAAAAATAATTTTTATGTAACCTATAATTATCTTATAAGTCGGCTCTGTACCTTTAGTATTCAGTTTTTTTGTGTTTCTGTGCCGTATGATAATGAGCATAAAAGAGTCATATCTTCATTCCTCAATCCTTTCCGAGTTAACCTCGCCTGCTTACTTTTGATTCACCGCTCCTCCCCCCAGCACACAAGAAAACCCGCACTTGTGCATCGATGTCCTTTTCCGGTGCGTGCGCACAACGGGACATCATAGCGGCACATGCACAGTAACTAGATTTGAGGCCCGGACGAAGCAGGGTAGGGTGTCAGTCCATACATGATGAGCGTTATATAAGATGAGAAGGTGCAAAATGTTTTCAGACCGTTATTTACGGTTGGAGGAGGAGTTTAGGAGAGGGGATAACGGCAATGAACTTTTGACATCAGCGGCCAGCAAGGGGTGAGTAGAGTTCAATAGATGAAATGCCAGTGACGGGTTCCCTTTAAAGGGTGTGTGCCTTTTAATACATTTGGTGCATTTTACAATGCACTTTAGATTAAGACATGTGTACGAAACGCCAGTCTTAATCTACTACATATTGTCACTCTTTCCCAGGGATCGTTTTTTTTAAAACAAAAAGGTAGTCCAAAACAGACAATCGCTTTAAGCTAATAATGTCTTTCTGAATAGTTTCAGGATATATGGTACGGGATAAAGAAACTGATGCGTATGCTTTTGAATACAGTATCATAAACAATATATTCATAGACGCAAATCATACTTTTTAATTTCCACAAATCTTAGGTTATTTGTGATTGCATCTTACATTTATACCATGGATCGTGGCGTAGTCTTCAATATTTACATGATTCTATTCTTCACCTACATTAGTTTTTCTTTAATATACGTTCTTTCTTTGTCATTCAGGAAGATATTTAGTACAGGTATTCAGGCCTGAATATAAAATATGATTCACCATTCTCGTGGGAGAGAGCAATACTAGATAAACCTTTTGCTCTTTCTAGTGCTGACATCTGCTCCCATTGCAGAGACATACAGGCTCGTGGATGCCAGGGATCGAGCGCAACTTATATACACTCAGCCAAAACTTCAAGCTGTACCAGTCCTGTCCATCTATTAGTTATACTTGATCCAAGGCAGAGGTTCCTTGCATGTTTCAGCAGTGGAAGCAGGTACTTGCCGGTGAGAGAGGGCAATCTGTTCAACATATATTCTGCTTTGCATACTGAGTAAAATACCCAAGGTTCCCTAAAATGTTCTCCTACACAGATAAGTTGTATTAAAATTCTACTAATGCTAATGTATATTTGGTCTACACTATTTTTCTGGATATAGTTATATGGGCCAAAATGTGTTGAATTCTTACAACAGCTGTTTCTTACTAACTTGCTGCTTTCTACTGATGGTATTTGTCATCTGACACTATGTCTTAAGCCGAGTCACAACTTTTAGTAAAGCTTTCAAATGATGTCCTACAGCTAAATCTTTAAAAGAAGCCATGGAACCACCTGTGTGTTTTTTGGATCTTTTATTGTAATATAACCAAAAAAGGCAAAATGCCAGTGTAAAAAAAAAAAATTACAAATGTAATTATATCACAGAATTTTTTAGCCTCTTGGAATTAGTTGTTCTTTTCCATTCATTCACGTGCACTTTCATAATTCTCTTCTAATTTTTTCGTTTGAGATATTTCATCTTCTATAGAGACAGTAACCGTAACTTCCTTGCCTTAAATAATCCCCAAAAGTATTCCACCTTTTACATAGTAGAGCAGGATCCCTGCACACACGTATATTCTGCACCTCAAATGAACAGCCATAAATAAAGAGAGCTTGTCGCTATAACGCTGGGTTCCCACGTAGTATAAGCCCTGCAGAATTTCCGCAACGGAATTCTGTGTGGAAATTCTGCAGCATTTACAGTAGCAGCAAAGTGAATGAGATTTAGAAAATCTCATGTCCACACTGCAGGAAAAAAAAAGCAATGAAAGCGTTCATAAATTGACCTGCGGTGCAGATTTTAAATCCACAGGATGTCAATTTATGCTGCGTTTTTGTTGCTTTTCTGTTGCGGGTTTAACCCATTAAATTCAATGGGGATGTAAAACCCACACCAAATAGCCAAGTGTTCCGACTTTTGCGGCAGAATTGCTGCGATTCTGCCGCAAAATACGTAACTCAGAAAAAAAAAAGCTTATACTTATCACCCGGGAGTTGTCATAACTACACTTTCTTCTGTTCTTCTTCCAGGCCGGTCTCCTGCAATGACGTTTCATCCCATGTGACTGCTGCGGTCACATTGGCTGCAGCGTCATCCCAGGAGGTCGGACTGCACGACAACAGAGGTATGACCATAGCTGGGTTTAGTATGAACTTCTTTTTATTTCCTAGTGCTACTCTCGGCAGCGGAAATTCTGTCTGAAAAATGTGGTGCGGTTTTTTGGATGGAATGTGCTGTGTGTTCTAGGAGGGATATGCTGCGTAGTTTTACGCAGCGTATTCGACACGTGGGAACCCGGCCTAAGGCCAACCAAAGATCATCAAAGGTGAGCGACGGAGGCCCTGACTGTTTGTATGTCCCGTAACCCACGCCTGTTATATACCCTGGGGGGGGGGGGGTTGTAAGGTAGAATCCTGAAAAAAGTTTAACTGGTTAATTCCTCAACTATGTGTAATAGTGCTGCAGTTTCCCTTTATGTGTAAAATTAACCATATAATATCAAAGGAAACCAAACAAAAATCCCAGTTTTGACATGGAATTTTTCATAAAATT